>NW_026854879.1:0-200808 GCF_026571515.1 Ruditapes philippinarum
TTAATTCTGTGTGCAATACAATACAATTCTTCTTCTTAAGTCTTGAAATATCCATTTTTCTGTTATATCATAAATTAAATATTTATTATATTTTATGACTATTTGTGCTTGTAACATATTCTAATTTTCTCTATTGTTTATCTGTTTTTTACTTTTGTATTATTCTTCAACTTTCATTTTTCAGGTGTTGTTTATTCTCAAGTGTTTTTTTTTTTTGATTTTGTAAATGTATTTTGTAAACTCTTTTCTTCTTTTTCTGGGTATACTTTATTTCTTTTTTGTTTTCCTATAAAGTAATAAACTACATTTTAATGCAGTGCTACCCGAGTTAGATTGTGAATAAAATAATTTATCTGTAATTATTCTGTTAAAGATAAGTTTGGCAGTAAATATTGAAAGTCACAAATAATAATTATTTTATTAAATATTTATGGAAAAAAAAAAGAAAAAAAAAATTAAAAAAATATCATAATTGTGATTACTCATTCTTGCATCTATTAGCATGATATACATTGTATATACTATGTTTTTTATTTAAAAAAAGAAAGTGCCAAATTAAAAAGAAAATTGTTAATGTTACAGTCATGTTTGTAATGAATTAGTTACCATATTTGTTATTATAGAATAGAAGTTTGCTTAAAATAATTAGTTTTCTGAAATGTGATTACTTGTACAAGAATTAACCAGAATTTTGATAGGCAAAGGAAAGAGTGTAATACATCCAATATAGTTTTACAGGAACAGCCTTAAAATGTTTCCCAGTGATTTGAGATCACTGAATCATGAAAACATTGATGGCCCTGTTCCACAGATTTTAAATCCAGGAAACAATTTAAACATATTCCTAAGGTACAGCTTTGTAACTATTGCAGGTTGAAAGTAGTGGGCCAGAATATACAGTAAATAATGGACAGCGTAGAAAACGTCAGGCGGAAACATCGGATCAAAGACCTATGGAGATACGGGAGAATGAGCCGAAGGTTGGAGAGGCTCGGGAAAAGAAGAATGTTGCTCTATTTGTAAGTTTTATTCTGAGCATTTTGTGCTATTATCCTTAAAGGCACATTATGCCTCAGAAATATGTGTTAATTAAATTATTTAGAAATTTCAAGCAGGTGTTTATTTAATAATGTTTGAACAATGGATTTAGAGCATGTTGGATGTTCAATAGCTGAGGAAAGTAACTCTGAATGTGCAGTAATATGTTGTATCTTTCATGGAAAAAAAATTTTCTCAATAGTTAATGCTTAATAAAATTACATATTTGGTTGTAAGATAACCAGCATTGGCTATATCATTTAATAGACTACAGGGTCTAAACCAGGAGTATATATAAGGCTCATTCTGTTTTCTTAAGTGTATTATATACAAGTTTTACTTCTTCCTATACATAGGGGTCTAATAAAGGAGATTGCCCCAGCATTTCTCTTTCAAAATATAAATTTTAATTTCAGGAATGTGCAAAGAACCGGGCAAAATGTTACGAGATCAGATGTAAGATTGGTATACTGAATTCAGGTCAACAGGTGAAAATACAGATTAGAGCCAGACTCTGGGAAAGCACATTAATAGAAGTAAGTTTTAGAAAAATGATAATCTTTTAAATAAAAGAGATTAACGCAAACTTTACACTCAGTCTGATTGATTGAGCTACCTTATGGAAGTTCATTCAATCAACTCTGGTGTGTTTTCGTACTTGGCGTATTATTTCTTTATCAGAAAAGCCCGAAAGTTATTTTATAACCTTTTCACTGTCATTGTGACATACCCTCTCCCCCTTTCCAATATGTGTAATGGATTGCCCCTGGTTTGGATTTGGAATGGTTCATTAGTAATGATGGGATTCAGTGTAAAAACAATAGAACTATTACATGGATAGAAAATACTTTTCTCTTACCTAAGTAGTATGGTTATATTAGATTTTTTATTGTGTAATAAAGTTTTAGCGAGTGATAATTTTGGGTGAAAATGTTTAATACTTGTATCAATTTTTGTCTTCTTTTTTTTAAAACAGGATTATTCAGGTGTAGACGAAGTACATATTAAATCAACTGGTAGAATTCATATACGTCCAGAGCTGAATGTGGTACAAAGCAACACAAAAAATGATGAATATCAGGTTTGTTGATTTTATTATTAAGTTGATGATTCATGAGCGTCTTCATAAATTTACTTGTGGACAGTCCACTTTTGATGGAATTATGGCACAAAAGTGTCACATAGATAGTTTAATGATGCTTATTTTCATTTTAATTGATGTGAGAATATTCCAAAATTTTCATAAATGAGCTCGTAAGATTTTCAATATTGCCATTAAAAATTTAGTGTGCTTGAAGGTCCCCATTATTTCTTTTTTTGTTCGATCACAAGGGACATTGTCTTTTATTACCCCTCACTTTTTTGTGATGTTGATTTCCCATAGGCCACTGGAAGTTATTCTTACTTTTAAAACAAGACCTCGTTACTTAGAAAGGGTAACAGTACTTTTAAACATTATAAAAATCTGGTAACATGGGATTTTTTTCCCTAAAAAAGAATTATAGATTACAGTATTTGTACGGGGTAATAAAATAAATGATTCATCGGTTTGTTAGTATCAGTAAAAATATCATCCCTCTTAAAAATACTAACGCCTCGGGTAACGGTATTTTCCTTCAGGATGATATTTTTACTGTTACCCACAAAACCATGTGTTATTTATATAATATCTTAAGAGATAGTCACTGATAAATCATGTTAAAATGTGATTTACAAATTATTCATGCATTCTTAGTCAAGTCAGATATTCAAATTTGTTAGCTGTTACTATTTGAAGAAAAGGGAGAGCTATTGTACTCACCAAGAAGTCGGTGTCCCTTTTTGGTTAAGTTATTGTGTGCATATTTGTATCTTCTTTGATATTAATCTTAGCTTTATTATGTCATATTTTATGGAAATGAACAAAGGTGCTATATGAAATTACTGTAATATGTACCCTAATATTACAGGCAACAACTATAGCTATTCCAAGCTTACTTATTGTGAAGGAGAAGCCACTGGAATGGTGGATTTATGCTCTAGCTGTGCTTGGAGGTCTTTTTGTCCTTATTTTACTTGCCTTATGTTTGTGGAAGGTAAGGAAGTTTTTTTTATGCAATCGTCTTCTTGTCTTTTTGTGCCCCCACTATATTTAGATTTACCCTTGTCCGTCTGTCCGTTCTCATGTTGTGTCACATGTTGCTCAATAGAGTATTTGACCTAGAGTCATGACAAATATCTTATGTAAATGTGTTTTTATCATTAAGATAAATAAAAAGATTAAAACCCGGAAAGGGCTACATGGAAACAGTATGGCATAAATTAGTTATTAATACATTTCCTGATCTTCATTATCATATTCATGAAATCTATGAGGTAAAACAATTGGTGTAAAAGAGGGAATACTTGGACACGTTGATAAGGTTGCTGATTGAAAATCACTTACCCTTTCACTGCAATTTTCTCATGTGAGGCAGCTATTCAGATGGTTTACAGGTCATTGGTCCTACTCTGTTGCCCATGCATGCAAAGGGACACCTGTGGTATAAATCTGCAAGTAAAGTTAGAATGTTTCCAAAGTTATGACCATTACAATGCTTGTGGGTAGATTATAATCATTGACATGATATTTGGTGTAACTCGTGACCATCATGTTTTACTTTCAGTGATTGTTTTCACATTTTTGCATTATATTTCTTTGTCTTATTAAAAGAATATTAATAAAAAATATATATTGAGAATGTTGACTTTCCTAGGCATTTTTCCAAAGATACAAAGTGCAATGAAGATATCTACTTACAATTACAGTACTGGCATGCGAGCAGTTCCCGTACAGAAGCAGTACCCGTATTTTTCATTTAAACGCTTGATTTTTACTTGCATTCTTCAAAAATTCATTTCAAATCAAGCAGATACATAAACGAGACAAAATCTAAGTGTCAGTTCGGCAGTACGTATATAAAGTCTCATTTTAAATCACTTTCACCTGTGCGTCGTCAAAACGTGACCTTGTTTTCTCTGGGGGATTCCGTCCTTGTGCGCATGCGCAAAAATACTTACACGTGAGGCTTGTTAAAGGTTTTCCCACTAATACCACCGTGTTTACACAATAAGTAGGCAATGCAATGGTAAACTTGTTTAATTATCAGAATGTTGACCAAATATTACTATATATAATAATTTTATGGCTTTGATGCGTAAAATATAATGCATGCAAGCATGCTATTGCATGTGAATGCGTTGGGTAACGGTTGATACCCGCGTTTAGTCTAACGCGTCTATTTCCTGAATTACTATCTATTTATCTCTTAGATAATGGTCTGTTCAACAATTGTAAATGAATAAATGAAAATAGGTCCGATATAATAAAATTGTATAATTATAATGGGTTAGATTTTATGTACGGGACTACTTCTCTTCATTACAAAATAAATGGATAATTTCGGTACCCCATATGAGGCCTCATAACTAAGGGTTATACTATGTTTAGAACATGATGGAATTTCCATGATTTGTGTGACGAGCTGAATATTGACGTGTAACATTCAAATTGTGGTGAGTGAGCGTAACAAAAAATAATGTTTAAGTCACTACGATTTTTGTACGGGAACTGCTCGCATGCCAGTATAGATTTAGTTTGATAAAATAATACAATATATTTCTTTATTTTTCAGTGTGGATTTTTCAAGCGAAAAAGATATGATGAAATATCATCGTACAGTGTTAAAGTAGAAAAGAAGAAAAACATAAACAATCCCACATATAGTACTAAAGTTGAGACTAAGAAGGAGTATTTAGATGAAAATGAATATTTCCTCAAACACTGAAACCACTTGTTGATAAAGATGTATCATGCATTCCAAAACTTTTGACTGGGAATCATTTAATCATGCCAAACCATTATAAAATTCATGAACTCAAATCTTGGAGTTTGTCCATGGATCTGCTTAATACAGTACAAGAATTTTGATTGGTCTTTGTTATTAATGCTAGTTTGTTACCAGTGCTATGATTGGTCCAGATTGGACATGTGATTTCAAATTGAGGTGATTTTTGATTTTCATTGGACAAGAACTAAGTTGCAAGATTTAGAGATCTCTGTTACGATTGGTCTGTGTGTTCACAAGATTGTTACAATGATTCTGATTGGACGGGTATGATCCGGCAATGAGATTTTCCTCTTGGAGAGTGTTGAAAAGCTGTAACCAAAGTTGTTGAACATTTTTCTACTGCTGGCTGAAGTGTGATTTTCTATGTTGTGAAGTGACAAATACATTTTGAGTTTGATTTGCAAAAAAAAAAAAAATTAGAAAAATTTAAGAGGGTAAAGTTTGATGTTGCTTTTTTGTATGTTTACACTCCCAATTTTGATCAAATCATGTAAGTAATGTCATTTGTATGAAAATACATTGAAATTCATATGGAACAGTTACAAGTGACAGGTTAAATTGTCCATCCAAATACAGTGGACAGGCACTCCAATTTCCATCAGGTCCAAGTAATGTTGATGCAAAAAAATATTTAAATATTATAATTTTAAAATTTATCTCGGAAGGAGCTCATTTTTAAAAAAAAATAAAAATTGTATTAAGGAAAATTCTAGCATAACCGTAAAGCAGAGGACTTGCATGGAATGTATGTTATCCGTACATAGTGTTTTAATTATGTTATTTCTGGGTTGAATTCTAAGTGATTATATATATGCAAAAAAAATATTATAGCTTATTTTGTTTTATTTCCCCACCTCTATATCATTACACTATGATATTGTACCTACACCAGAAGTTGAATCTCTATATACACATGTGTAATTGATTCATATAAGACGAGAACTCCTTGAGTTATATTGACAGTTAATTAATTTTGCATTATGTTTAACCAATTTTCATGCATTTTTTATTGTCACAAGCATTAAAACTTGCTGTAAATATAAAAAAAGAATGAGTTTTCATGATGAATTCCAATAGATTATGAAAATTACATTTTTTAGCTTTAATTAAGATAATATTAAGCATTTTATTATTAATATTTGAAAATTATTGGACAAAAGATTGGTCGTGGTCTTGCTAGAATTCTTTCCAGCTTTTTTTAATAAAAAGCAAAAGTTAAAAAATTGTATACTACACAAATAATATAATATTTTTGTTAAGACATTTTTGTTTTTTAAAGAACGTGAAGTAGGAACTAATTATAAAGGGATACATGTTTATAGAGAAGATAATGATATCAATTGGTTGACATATTGAGATTTAGACCCCCCGTTGATCTCATGCAGCTGTGACTGGCTTGCTTTAGAAGTAGTTTTTGTTCAAATTAGGAAAAGACTTTTAAGTTGTTCTCTAATTTACTAAATGGGGCATTCTTGTTTTTTAACATAAACCATTGTTTGCCATAGGAGAAGATGTGCTTATAGTGTAGGTTAGGAGTGACTTGTTTTCCTCTGTAAGTTATGAATAGTTTTTTAGGCCAAAAATAGTATGTATATTTAGGAGAATTAGAGGGTTTTAATACAGTGCTGTCAAGATTGTGTGAACCCACTGAACAAGCTGTGTTAAACCTTTGAAATGTAGTTTTAGACGAGCTGTATAATTCATATACATGTAGTTTTTAGAGGTTTATGGTCTCTGACTTTGCAGTAAATAAAAATGGACTTGAATAACACATAGAAGTTAGCACTTGGATCAAAAGCTGGGAATAGATTAATTATAAGGGAAGTTGCCAGTGTCTATGTTTTGTGATATTTACATTTTTTACATTGTTTTACATTTGCATAGAAATTTGGATACTAGGCATTAATCAAGGCCTTACAAGGTATAAGTTTCGTGGTCTCTAACTCTTTGTAAAAAATATGAATTGAACTAGATGTAAAGAAAATGCTAAATGTTGAAATTAAATTCATTTGATGTAAGTTCAATTAATTTGAGACTGTTTTACATGTTTTTATTTAGTTGTGTGTAACTGGATTTCAGTAAATGACATTAATTCTGTACAAAGTAGTTATGATACGATATTAAAAATAGAACATTGTTTAAAGGGAAAGTGTTTGGAATCATGTCACCTGAAATGATTTATGTGAAAGAAGTTTTCAGAAATAAGTGTCACAGCTACCAAGAAGTAAGGGCTATTTATGGTGAAAGTAAAAATAATTAATTTATAGGTAAATTAAACATGATTCGAAAATTATACACATAATTTTCTAGAAATTTCTTTGAAGTTAAAGGACAAAAGTTGTCAAAATGTGTCTCTGTAAATATCAAGGAAAGGAACTAAAAATATGTATCTCTGAAAATTCATATTCTATAGACAGAGTTGTAAAAAGGTGTCTTATGAAGTTATAGACATGGTAATCAAGAGGTGTTTGTATGAACTACTGTAACCCAACGAATATTCGCGACCAATTAATATTCGCTTTATTCGCGGATGGCCACGAAGCGCGAATATTTGTTTGCGCGAATAAGTCTGCACGATTTCGCGAATAAATTGGAGAGAAATTTTTATTTTAGAAGTTGTTCATGCAAAGGTACTTGACCGGATATATTCGAATTTTACGGGCACCTGTTATGAAGTTAATGAATTGTTATGAATATTGCCATAAAGCAATAAAAACACAAACTAAGTAAACTACTACTATTTTATAAATATCAAAAGAACTCTATGTCAATATAGCAATCAAAATAAACATCCACATTTTAATACTATTAAATATGATAATTAATGTTTGAATAAATCGTTTGACAAAAGTGGGGAAACTATCGAGCATCACAAAAGGCTATTGTTTTTTGAATCCTATAAAATAATTGTTTGAGTGAATTGTTAAGACAAAGGTGGTATAAACCTATCGAGCATCACAAAAGGGTATTACAAACAGTGAAATTTAAAATGGTTTCATTCTAGTATCGATTTTTACCCGTCAAACTTAACAGCCTGTATTGTAACATATTTTTCTCGGCGTGGGTCCGATCCCCGATTGGAAAAGGTATTTTTTTTTTATTTTAAATTGAATTCCTTAAAGATTTTTCTAGATAAACTGTGGGTACAAAATATAAATAATTGAAGATTAATTGTCGGCAAATGGATTTTACGGCCCAATCGGACTTTAAAATTCGCGAATATTTTTTTGTCGAAAATCAAGAAAACGCGGAAATTAATATTCGCGAATATGTCCGACATCGGCAAAACGCGAAAATTTGTATTCGCGAATATAAATTGGGTTACAGTAATATAAAAGAGTCTTTATAAATATAGAAAGTCATCATGAATTTAACTAAAAAGTAACAGGCAGTCAAAAGGTATCGGACCTACTGTAGTAAAACGGTTACCAAAAAGAAACCATTTCATGTCACATGATTTCACACGCTGAAGACAAATAATAGATCAAAATAAAAGCATAATAGCGTGCCTTATATTAATTAGTAGTCAAACTAATTACATGTATAACTAGTCATATACAGCTTGCTTTTGTTTTATCTTTGTACAAAGTATTCTGTTTATACACACGCTGCCTTTTGTTTTTGTAAAATATGCAAGAAATAAAAATTGCAGATTGCTCATGGGTTTCTAATTCACAGTTGCAAGAATAATGGTAAATAAAAATTTTTAATCCTACGATATTTTGATTTATCATATATTGTAAATTTAAGTACAAGATTACTAGCTCATCTCAAATTTTACTCTCTTTTTAAAGTTTAAAAATAACAAACCATAGCAACATTGGAAGGATGTCAAAGATTTGTTTGTTACAATAAAGGAAATGTTGATAGCTTAAATAGCCATGTTGATGCACAAAAAATATTAATACAAATTAATATAATGTTTAGTTTAGTTGATAAGTATCATGTAATGTTGATAAAATTTGTAAAAGTGTCATTTTGTTTTACTTTTTTGTTCATATTGCATGTGTAGGTATAGTAAGTACTTTATATATACGTTACTATAAGATTTATTCTACAAGTTTAATATTAATCTAGTAAGTTATCATGTATGTTTAATGTTACACGTCCATTTGTAAGTCCTACTCTATGTGCTTATCATGCTTTCCTTGTACAAATAATGCAGGGGAAGTTCTTCATTATTTTCATCACCATTATACCATATACATTCCATAATCATGTGTATTGTATATATACAATTACTGTGTAATCACTTACAGTGGATGTTTTCATCTTTCTCACTAGTTAAGATGCATAAAAAGTCATTAATCGAACATACTAGAAAAAAACTTGATTGACTGTAGAACATTTTCCACTGTATATGATTTCAATTTTTTTTAAAGAAACAAACAAGATTCTCATATAGAAAATGACATAATGTAAAGAAAGTTGCTCAAATACTTTTTGCATACAGTTCCGAAATGCTTCTTGTTTTATTTTCGTCTTAACAATTTGGCTGTTTAAATTTTTTAATGCATAACCAGAAAGCTTAAAGCCATTCAAACTAGTTTCAGACTTCTGGCTTCTTGTAACTTTTCATATTTTTTTATTAGAATATGGAAGTATATTTTCCCAACCTTTGTACAATTTGTTATTGAAATATAAACCTAATATTTTTATTAATATGTACGAACCTGTAACCTGACAAAACCAGTGCTATTGCCAAAACATTCCAGAACATTTTTGTATTTTCAGCATTTCCTAACTTATTCTTAACCATTTGTTAATAAATCAGCATTAATATTTAAGAGTTCTTTTCAACACTTTTTCCCTAGGTAATTTAGTCAGTTTGATAATTTTCCAACTTCTTTAAAAATTAGGTAATAATTCAGCATTAACCCATAACCTTCTGAAGTCGAAAGTGATTTTAAATTAAGTCTTTGCCACTAATATGACCAGGGTCTATACTGTTGGTAGGCATTTTTTGTATTTTTTATTGAATCAACCAATTTGATTTTATCTGTTAATCTTTGGTGGATAAACTAAATATTGTCAGAATTTATTTCTTGGTATTAAATAAAACATGATAGTTGATATATATCGACCATTGGTCTGTTTTGCCATGACCAAGTTTGTTTATAATAATCATTGAAAAGATAGGGCTCAAAAAATATAACCGTCTGGAATATTTGATTGTTAGTTTTGTTATTGTAGTACAATGGCCTAATTAATAATGTTATCGCCCATGTCCATTTTTTATACATAATCATGTTGGTTATTCTTTTCTGGTAATTTATTAAGTGCCATTATATTTAATATGTAAATTATGAATGTTTTGTATTAAAACCATAGTGAAGTGAAGTATGAAAAACCATGGTAATTTAGATAGTGTTTGAAGTGTCAGCATATTTGTGTTGTACATTGGTATTAGTACAGTTGTTGTGTAGTTTTTAGCATTTTCAGGAAACTTGCACTGTTATTTAATATTGATTTCTTTATTTCCATCTCTTAAAACATTATGAGAATAAGTAACATGAAAAAATTACTTAAAGGGATCATTCCTTTAATGCTATTTTTTCTCGATTTTTTCTTTTTAAAGTCTTTAATAATAAGGGTAAATATGGAGAAAAAAATGAACTATGATGAACGTGATAGACATGTCTTCCTGCTTTATATTTGCTTATTTTATTTGTATTTCGGGTATATTATATTTAAAGAAAAACTTTTTAAAGCTATTTTGATATGGCAAATTATGCCCTGCTTTAAACTGGTTATAAGTATAGAAATTAAATATTGATAAAAATTTTCACAGATTTATTTAAACATATATTTGTTTTGAATTATTAGTGTTACATTTTTAAAGATGTTGATATTTTAATAAATAAAAAAAATTGACATTTAAATTGATATCATATTCTTTTAAAAACAAAGCCAAAAACATCATTATGGTACAGCCTTTCATACTAAATAGTTCATATAAATATACCGTTAAAGTAGGAAAGAATTGTAGAAAATATGTTCAAAGAATTTCATTGGTTCAATAAAATTAACAAATTCCGTAACATTTACAAAAATAGTGTAAGTGTTTAGGAAGTGAAGAAAATGAATTTTTGTTTTAATATCATACATCATAATGCATATTCATCATCGCTGTAATTGGTTCTGTACATAGCTGTGTCCATTATGTCATTGTGTAATGTCTTATTTGTATATGAGCCGCGTCACGACAAAACCAACATAGTGCGTTTGCGACCAGCATGGATCCAGACCTGCCTGCGCATACGCGCAGTCTGATCAGGATCCAGGATGTGCAGGCTGGTCTGGATCCATGCTGGTCGCAAACCCATTATGTTGGTTTTGTCATGACGTGGCTCAATTATCTTTTTTATGTTTGTTTTATTTTATTCAGGTGCTTTTTGCAAGGCCCTGCTTTTTGAAGAGATACGCAGTCTCCACATTGTACATAGCTTATACCCTGCTTCGAGAAATAGTACACGGTTAAAATCTTCCATAAGGCCATCACTGCTTATTTCTATATTTAGACTACAATATTCTATATTTAGACAGATGATTCTATTTTTAATCTTAGTTTTATTTTTAGTAACATAATGTTTCTATATTTATTCTTGCATATCAGACTGGCGTTTCCGTGAGTTTTACCCATGCCGGAAATTTCATCTGGCATGGGGGGTTCCAGATGAGTCGCGTGCTGTACAATGGCACGATTAGGATGACGTCATTTTACCGTTATGAATGAAGTTGTAATTCATACGCCGTTGTAAGAAAGTAGTTATGGTTGTAATGATATTAATTTTCATTGAAAATAAAGATAAAGAATTTAAAGTATAATGGAATATGGTAGAATATGCAAGAAAAAATATCTGACATATGTTTGCGGTCCGGATCGGAATATCCGTCCCTCGGTCACCCGCCCATTGGCGGTAACTCGGCAAGCCTCGTTACCGCCCAATGGGCGGGTCACCTCGGGACGGATATTCCGATCCGAACCGCAAAATATGACAGATATTATTAATCTTAGATGATTTTGTTTTTTAGGTTAAGGAAGATATTTTTTTGTATATTGAGAATAATATTTTCTAATATATAAGATAATTTTACATTGAATTAGGCACCAGAGTTTTGACCTATATATGCTTTGAACTTAAAAGTAAATTCAACTTTGGCCGAATCTTCTATATATAGACATTTATGTTACTACTTTAAGACCATCAGACAAATAATTTTCTACGTTAAGACAAAAATGCTTCGTAACATACGCTTTTAAGATTCAAGAAAAATAATTCTAATGAAAAATTTAAAAATGAGAAATAAGGGTCTTGAAGGACCTTGGAGAAATATAGAAATATGCAAGTGATATAGCTTTTTGGTAGATGTCCTTTTCTTACTTCACATATATTTTGGTCACCATTTATATGTATACAAGTAAGAAAAGGTTTCTTTGTATATAGAAGTAAATATATGTATATATAGACTTTATTTTCCCTTATATGCATTCCGGCTTAGTTTATATAGCAATAGAAAATTGTATATATAATTGTTTTTATTTTCTTTTTTTTTCCTTTTTAAAAATATTCATTGTGTTGTGCTTTGATTTTTAGTATATGATACTGTAAAAATTATTCAATATAATTATACCTATCACTTATAACAGTATTCCTTTTAATTTTTTCGTAATCTAAATATATTTAAATATAGATATTAAAAATTTTGATAGCCAATAAACTTTATCTACCTTTCTGTACTGAAACTCTAATCTATACATATTCAGATTTATGTCTTTGACCTTATTTTGTTCTCCTAAAAATGTTTTTCTTTAAATAGAGTTAATAAGAGTCGATGGCATGTGCTTGTAAGTGTACTCGGACTCCTTTTTCTTTCATTTAGAAGGTAACAATAACATAATTAATGAAAAGGAACCTAAGTGCAGTTACGGGTTAACTCCATTTATAATTCAATAGGACTTAACCCATTACTCAACAATTTTCAAAGAGTGTTAAGAAATGTCAATAAATTTTGTTATTTTTCTTCACCCAAATTATATAAAATGTCAATAAATTTTGTTATTTTTCCCAACCAAATTACAGATTATTGAAATGGAGCAAATGAGATGCTTTGAGGCTTAGATTTTTTTAAGAGTTTTAAGGTGTTAGGTCTGATTGATATAATTTGTCACTTCAGTGTAGAAATTGGTTAACTGCTATTGAATTATTGAAGTGAGTTAACCCGCTTCTGCACTAAAGTAACAACATGTATAAGTATTTACTGAATAGTTAATGAACACTGGGTAACAATGGTATATTTTGTTGTAATGCACTATTAGTTGATGATATATAGCTACATAGGATTCCAAAGGTGATTTATCTTTTATATCTGTATGCAGTTAGTAATGCCAAAGTTATATAATATTTTTCAGTAACAAATCTGTATAAGGTAATCCACTGTTGTAAACAATGATTAATGCTTAACAGCAATGCAAATGAAATAAAAAATATGAAATGTAAGAATAAAATGTTTGTTTTTTCTCTTTTGCTAATAATGTCCTTTAAAGAAGTGGGGGTATATTGCTTTGCATTTGTCTGTCTGTCTTTCGGTCGGTCTGTAGACCAAATGGTTTCTGATCAATAACTAAAGAATGCTTAGGCCTAGGAACTTCAAACTTGTTAGTATGATTGGTCATGACCAGTAGATGACTCCTTTTGATTTTGGGGTCAAAGGTCAAGGTCACATTCACTTTGCAGGTAAAAACAGTTTCAGATAATAACTAAGAACGCTTTGGCCTAGGAATATCAAAGTTGGTATGATGATTGTTCATGACCAGTAGATGACCCCTATTGATTTTGGGGACAAAGATCAAGGTCACTAACCTTTAAGGTAAAAACGGTTTCCGATCAATAACTAAAGAATGCATGGGCATAGTAACTTCAAACTTGGTATGATGATTGTTCATGACTCGTATCGAATTTGGGGTCAAAGGTCAAGGTCACATTGACCTTGTAGGTAAAAACGGTTTCTGATCAATAACTAAAGAACACTTTGGCCTAGGAACTTAAAACTTGGTATGATGATTGTTCATGACCAGTAGATGACCCCTATTGAGTCAGGGGTCAAACGTCACGGTCACATTGTAGGTAAAAATGGTTTCAGATAATAACTAAAGAACGCATTGGCCTAGGAACATCAAACTTGGTATAATGATTGTTCATGACAAGAAGATGACCCCTATTGATTTTGGAGTCAAAGGTTAAGGTCACTGACTTTTCAGGTAAATTCAGTTTCCAATCAATAACTTAAGAACGCTTTGGTGTGGGAATTTTAAACTTGGTATGATGAATGTTGATGACCCCTATAGAATCTGGGGTCAAAGTTCAAGGTCGCATTGACCTTGTAGGTAAAAGCGGTTCCGATCAATAACTAAAGAATGCTTTGGCCTAGGAACTTTAAACTTTTATGATGAATGTTCATGACAAGTAACTGACCCTATTGAATTTGGGGTCAAATGTCAAGGTCACATTGACCTTGTAGGAAAAAACATTTTTAAATCAATAACTAAAGAACGATTAGGCCTAGGAACTTCAATCTTGGTATGATAATTGTTCATGACCAGTAGAGGATCCCTTTTGAATTTTGGGTTAAAGGTCAAGGTCACATTGACCTTGTAGGTAAAAACGATTTCCTATCAATAACTTGACAACTCATGGGTTGCCTTTCAAACTTCATTGGTGCATTGGACTTGGCTATTAGATTACCCCTATTGATTTAGGGGTCAATGTCATATTGACTTTGTGGGTAGAATCGGTTTCTGATAAAAAAAACTTGACAAGACATGGGCCATTGGTTGTCAAACTCCGTAGGTGCATTGATCTTAGCAAGTAGATAACCCTTTTTGATTTTTGGGTCAACGGTCAAGGACACATTGACCTTGTATGTCAAAACGGGTTTTTATCAATAAATGGACAACCCATGGACTCTTGATCCAAACTTCACAGATGCATTGCTTTTGGTCAGAAGATGCCCTCAATGAGTCAGGGGTCAAGATCAAGATCACATTGAAATTGTGATTAAAAATGCTTTTCCGGAGCAAAACTTCTTCATGCATAGAGGGATTTCAATATAACATTTCACAAATAATCACTTTTGTGAGGCAGAGTGTTGCGTGCAAATTGAGGTCCCTGCAGTCGAGGTCACAAATAGGGGTCAAAGTTCAGATTAAAATATTAAATTGTGTATTGAGACCATTAAGTCATCATTTATTGAGGGATTGAAACACAGATGGTCATTATCAATACTTCTGGTGTGAAGCATGTAATTTAGGGTTATATATGCAAAGTCAAAGTCACTAAAGATGATTGTCAAGGCCATTAAAGATGATTAAACATAGAGATTTTTTTCCAAATCATATTTACTTCATACGGAGGGATTGTTATGAAACTTCATACAAATGTTCACCACTACGAGAGGCCGTGTCGCGTGAATGAAGCAGGTCTCTAGGTCAAAGGTCAAGGTCACACTTAAAGGTCATGGAAAAACGCTTTTCCGGAGAAAAACTTCTACAGAGAGGGATTTCAATATAACTTGGCACAAATGTTCACTATTGTGAGGCAGAGTGTGGCGTGCAAAATTTAGGTCCCTGCAGCCAAGGTCAAGGTCACACATAGGGGTCAAAGTTTAGATAAAAAAATCAGTAGAGATGACAGTAAATCCAGATATTTTCCGGATATTGCCCAGAGCATATCTCCTATATGCATATCTATAATGCCAAAATATCTCTGTCGAAAGATTATGTGACGGGCGTATATTGCGACAATGTTGCCTTTGTTTGTAAATTACAATGAACATCAGATGCGGAATCAGATTACCATCTACCATGTATTTTTAACATCCTCAATTCTACTGGGAATGAACTGTAAGCCAATTACACCAAGCTACACCATGATATAAACGTTTAAAAAAACAACAACAACAACAAAACAAACAACAACAACAAAAAAACAACAACAAAAAAAACACAATCATATTTGGTACTGTATTCTTGGACTTTGAAGCTCTTGTAATTTCCGGTATCCTTTTTGCTGCTGTTCCTAAAGTAGGATGAGTTTCAAAATTATGCATGTCCTTCCACAATTTTGAAAAGTAAATATTCTAAAAAAAAAGCGAACACATTTATGTGCGCCGTATAAACTATTGCCCATCAATAAAGTTGATAATTATTAATTATGTATATGTACTGAGAAAAATGAAGTATCTGCAGAACTACGATCTACATCAAGGCATGCAAAAGAGCTAAACCGTGTTCTGGGCAGAAAGTCGTAACAATATGGAATAAGATGAAAAATCTGCATTAATTACATAAAAGAAAATTCTTCATATGTGTACTCGTTTGTTAAAGGGAAGTATCTAATACCGATACTAAATTTCAAATATGCATGTGAGATTAGCCTCCCTCTTTTTCAAATATGTTTTTGTAATGTGCAAGGCCAAAGTAAAAACTCAGGTTGTTTACTTTGTGTCTATCAACAGTTATACTGATTTCTGTACGTGAACCTGGTCATAAACTCTTTTAAGTCTGTAATAGTTAAAGTCATATCACACAAAGTATTTCTCATTAAGATTGAGAACCATTGGGTCCTTGTTCAATTCCAGAAAGCATAATGGCAAATAATTGTTTATGGAATGGAAATAAGCTTACCTTATGTTTGTTTTATTGTTTCTAAAAACAGTCTGAAGAAATACGGTACAAACAAAAAAAAAATGTATGCTTAAAATTTCATTTAGAAAACATTCTCGAGCGTAGATATGTTTGCGCTTTGATTAAGAGACAGGAAACAAATGTGTTTTATTAATCGAGCCTAGTGAGAAAAAAAATCTTTTTAAAATAAAGGGAAATTAATCTTACTTAAAAAGTACAGTAGTCGTTATCTACCTTTGGGAAAGGAGCAAAAACTTAAAATGAATTTACATCCTCGCAAATCACTGCTTTTAAGCCCTTTTCTCAGTTTCGGAAATGACTTAAAGGAGAAGTAGTCTGAATAAGTTCGGTCTGCAGATATAATGTTTAACTATTCAAAGCATTTATAAATACCAAATTATTCTAACAATTGAATTCCCGTTTCAATGCAACCAAAATTGGTGACCTTGACAACACTTTTAATAAATAATTTAGAATACTAATTTACTTAGAGAAATAATATTTTAGAATGAACATGAAAAGAACTTTTTTGAAGGAAGATGAATGAACTTAAAAAATTATATAAACATCAAATTAACAAAATTAATAAAAATAATGGTGGTATGAGTAGGTATTGAACCCACGGCATTGAGATTATTAGTTTTGCGCTTTACCAACTGAGCTATTTCGGAAATAGATACTAACTACTTTTAAAATAAAGCCATAACAATGTGAAGAAAGTTATCGTCATAGTAGTTACTTTCGTCTTGAATACAAACAAATTAAATTACTATAATCTAAATTTGCAACCAGAAAAAAGTAACAATAGAAAAGATGGTTCGACTATATATGTTCAGTAAGTATTGTTTTGGAAATTGAGTACATGTGTTTATTTATCAGCAGAGTTCATCAGGGCATTCAAAACAGCTTTACCGTGTTATGTGTAGAAAGTCGTAACAATGTGGAATTAAGATGAAAAATCTGCATTAATTACATAAAAGAAAATACTTCATATGTGTACTCAATCAGGTCTTATTTGCTAACTGAAGATCCGCTATTAAAGGGAAGTAACTAATACCGATAATAAATTTCAAATATGCATGTGAGATTAGTCTCCCTCTTTTTCAAATACATTTCTGAACGCTGCAAGGCCAAAGTAAAAACTCGGTTTGTTTACTTTGTGCCTATCAACAGTTATACAGATTTCTGTACGTGGACCTGGTCATTGACTCTTTTAAGTCTGTAATAGTTAAAGTCATGTCACACAAAGTATTTATCATTAAGATTGAGAACCATTGGGTCCTTGTTCAATTCCAGAAAGCATAATGGCAAATAATTGTTAAAGAAATGGAAATAAGCTTACCTTGTGTTTGTTTTATTGTTTTAAAAGACAGTCTGAAGAAATACGGTACAAACAAGAAAAATTGTATGCTCAAACTTTCCTTTAGAAAACATTCTCGAGCGTAGATATGTTTGCGCTTTGATTAAAGGACAGGAAACAAATGTGTTTTATTAATCGAGCCTAGTGAGAAAAAAAGTCTTTTTAAAATAAAGGGAATAAATCTTACTTAAAAAGTACTGTGGTTGTTATCTACCTTTGTTATTGATGTTAGAAAAAAGGACAGTAACAAACACTATAAATGAATTTACATCCGCGCAAATCACAGCTTTTAGGCCCATTTTCTCAGTCTTCGGATATCGGAGAAGTAGTCTGAATAAGTCCGGTCTGCAGATATAATGTTTAACTATTCAGAGCATTTATAAATACCAACTTATTCTAACAATTGAATTCCCGTTTCAAAGCACCAAGTCAACGCGGTTGTATTACTTTCAATTTGATGAATGTTACCGATGCTTTTAATTTTTTTATGGTAGATCTTTATCAAACATTCATTTTCATGAAAATCTTCAATTCGCGAAATAAAGTGTCAGTTTCTGATTATACAGTACCGCTGGTGCCCAGGACACGAGAGATGTTGCTAAAGTCAATCAACGTTTCTCAACAATGACCGTATTATGATATATTTTTTTGTTTATTTTCTTGGCATTGCAGTATTAAAAGTCACATAAAGCATAAAAGTAAATATGATTTAATCTCTGAATGATGTGAAACTTGTGTTTAACAATCTTATAATAATGGACATTATGTATGATATATGCATATTGTGTGCAGAAAGTTATCGCTAGAGTAGTTATTTTCATCTTCAATGCAAACAATTAAATCACTATAATCTACATTTGCAACCAGAAAAAAGTAAAAAATAGAATATATGGTTCGACTTTATGTTCAGTAAGTATCGTTTTAGAAATTAAGTACATGTAAATATATATCACTTGGTGGCGTGCATGAAAGTCGCCCGTTACTTAAACCTGGCATACCTTTGTTTCATTGGCTTACTAGTATATATCAGCGTAAATTACAATAACCCGCCGGAACCGAAGTGATTTACCTCTTCAACCAGTAAAGTGCCAGACCAGCCCAATAAACAAAATTAAAGGGACTCAACTGAGGGTTTTTGACATGATGGGACTCAAAATATTTTTTCCAGATACATGTACCATTTGATGTAGGTTTAAACCACTAATTTTAGATCATTCGCACACTTCGTTTTTCCAGAATAATTATTTAAATTGTAAAAAAATGACCCAAAATGAAAAACGCTTTTCACTCAAATATGGCTGAGAAAAGCATAAAAATACGATTTTCGATTTATTTCAAAGTATATTTCTTGATTATCTTTGCGCATATATTTCTGTTTGAAGTGCCCAAGCTCATATATGTAAGAAATACAAATGTTATGTTTTTAGGCTTTAAACCTCAGTGGAGTCCCTTTAAATACTTGTACACGTCTTTGTTCTGTTTGCTTATTTGGATCTTTTGCAGTTTTCGGTGTTGAGCATCGGTACATGGGAACTTTGTTTTTTTAGGTCTTGCCTTATCGGCCATTAGTATCAGCAATGGTGGAGCAGGTGATCGAACCTGAAGTAGCAGGATTACTTGTCCGGCTTGTTTCTACATAACCATGGATCCATTTTAAGTTGATCATATTTTCACCTTGTATAACATCATTCAGTCATTTTATATCCATGTTATTTCATTTCGAGGAAAAACAATGCAATATGTCTGGCTTCAATAAAGAGACCGTGGGTTCGAAAGGTACTGACTCATAATGTGCATACATTTAAAGCATGTAACAAATACGCACAAAGGGGAACCGTCTCGGAACGGTCAGTAGTAATTGTAAAATTTAATTGTGTACGAAATTGTGTGAACTTAAATATAAAATACAATAGAGAGTTAATGCACCTTGTTCCTACATCTGCAGAAGCACGCATTTAAAGCCCTCGTCCTAAAAGTATACGAATGATACTTTGATTCTGCAATTCTTTATTTGTTTTCCGTTTAAAGTAACCGGTTTTGTATTGATTTTAACGCGCATCTGTGTTTTGTTTCATAATCTTCTTCTTTTCGTTCACAATAATTTTATAAAAAGATCTACTTCCCCGACAGGGAATTGAGCCCTCCCGCATGACAGGCGGGGAAATAAAATTCGGCCTGTGAGCCCAGGTTGCTCTACCACAAATAAAAAAATTAAAATATGACTGCGAAAACTGCTTAAAATCAATTTTCTACATAGAAAAACTGTTTATGTGACATTTTTCTGAAAATTTGAAGACATTTAAACTATGTTTATTTTATCAATCATTCTTATTTGCAATTATTTTATTGAATTTGGGTAAAAAAATAGGTTTTTTTTGGATGGGAAAAGGCCTTATATTGCTAATCACACCCATATTGCGAGTAAAACATTTTGATGAAGGTGGAACTTACTATACAAATGTTAGTATTAAACTGGATAACCAATATATGTTCTCCTTTTTGTTGTTTCTTTTATAGACATAACTTTCTATGATATATTGTGCAGCAATCAATTGCAGGATAAAAAAATACCAAGCGCACAATTTACTTGCAACCAGTTAACAGGTGTGTATATAATTTATGTCAATATTTACAAAATAAAATGTTGCTACAGTTTAAAGACGTTTTCGGTAGTTTTCTGTGCGCATCGTTATGCGCATCCAAGAAAGATAATCACGGTTAAATTACTCTTCAAATGAAGGTAAAGTCGAATAGTATTCGGATAAGTGTTTAAATTTCGGCTATAAGCAAATAATGAGTAAATAATACAGAATAGATATTTCTAAATGTTCAAAAGGAGATTGGTTCAAAAGAATAAGAATGTCGTTTAGACAACATCACATAAAGTATTTCTCCAAGCATAAGTACGACAGCATTGATGATAATTCTGCGCGCGTTACCCCACCCACTTGTGGTATAATGACAAAAGTGCGTCGCGACTTGATTACTGGCAGACAACTGGGCAAAGTTTAAAATGATATATTTTAAAAGTGTTGAATAAAAAAACAAAATTAATATCCAAGAAATGTTCAGAATTTCATTATTTCTTTTGTAAATTTCTGAATACTTGCTTACTGTTCGGGTATGTTAGTCGAGTGAAAAAAATAATATGGCCCTAGATATGTTTTAAAAAAATATTCAGTATCATTTACTTAATATAACATCAAAAGAAAAAGAAATTCTTATTACAACATGTTTTATATTTGACAATACATTTGGTATAACACTGATATTTCTTAAGAAAGCGTGGTAATTTTGACGGTTGGCATATTTGCGGTAACCATGGAAACTGCCCGTTTACAAAAAACTAACACTTCAACATATATATTTTATTTCTATTTTTGAATCCACAATCAAATGTTACTTGATATATCAATAATGTAGAAAATTCTATAAAAGAAATTTCTTGATAGATTTAATTTTTTACAGAAAATTTTCATGTTTATTTTTCTCATTTTTTGTTTAGTTAAAAAGCATGAAAACTCAATTTTTAAAGAAATATGTCCAAATTATCGTTTGTTCTTATAGAGAACCCTAAGATAAAGCAAGCTTAGTATAAAATTATGTTTATTGTGAGTGTAATAAGCTATTTTATACATTATTATGATACAGTTTGGATATTTTGACAATTTTGAGATATACGGTTACCATGGAAACTGCCATTTTTCAAAAAAATCCAACACGCCAACATATATTTTTCTTTTTCTTTTTGAATTTGTCATTAAATTTTACACTATATACAAAAAATTAGAAAATTCTATGAAATACTTTTTTCAATATCTCTAATTATTCTGAGAATTCATGTTCATTTTTCTCATTTTTTGTTCGGTTGAGGAACATGGAAAACTCATTTTTTAAATAAATATGTTCAGATTATCATTTGTTTCATACAGAATCATTAGATAAGGTTATCTTTGCATAAAACAATGCTCGTTGTGTGTTTTAAGCTATCTTATACATTTTCTATTCGTTATAACACAGTTAGGCTATTTTGACAGTTTTTAGATATACGGTTACCATGGAAACTGTCATTTTACAAGAAATCCAACACGTCAACATATATTTTTCTTTTTATCTTTAAATTCGTCATTTAATTTTACTAATCATACAAAAAATTTAGAAAATTCTATGAAAGGATTATTTTTTCATAAAACTGTAGAAAATGTCTTTAAACTATCAGCATAATAAATATAGCAAAAACTTTACTATGTTGTATTTTTTTCTTTGTACAAGACATGTACAAATCATCGGGTTTCATAAAGATGTACAAGCTTGGAGTGGAATTATATTTTGTGATTACATTATTTTTCAAAAAAACAACACCCAAACTACAATGTGTATATAACTACAAAAATGATAGTACTACAGTCCTTTCCAACTTATGACTTCAACCAGGATTTGAACCTGGATCCTTCACTTTGAAAGTGAAGATGTTTGCAAGTTACACCATAGAAGTTGTGGGTTGGTTGGCATAGAACTGTAGACTATGGGATTTTGTCTCAATACAGCAAGAGAATAATGTGTAACATAAAATTTGTCAGATAAAAAGGCAGCACCCACTATGTTCCTGATTGTTAATAGCCTGTCTTATACCTTTGTCTACTGACACTGTCCTAGCCAACACTTTCAGTCATTTCTGAATATTATCAAGTAAATAGAAATCACTACATAGCATTGCCATTTGTCACTAATTATGATAAATTCATAAGGCACTGTCACTATCAGTGTTAATAATTACCTTACGAATCACTGTTATTCTGTCAGTAAATCCACTATAAAGCACTGTTGATCAAACAACTTTAAATTAAATCTACTTAAAGAACTGTCACTTTCAATGTTGATTAATACCATATGAAGCACCGATAATACGACCGTCAAAAAATCCACTTAAACAACTCGCATTTTCAATGTTGATTAATATCATATGAAGTACCGATAATACGACCGTCATTAAATCCACTTAAACAACTGGCATTTTCAATGTTGATTAATATCATATGAAGTACCGTTAATACGACCGTCAATAAATCCACTTAAACAACTGGCATTTTCAATGTTGATTGATATCATATGAAGTACCGTTAATACGACCGTAATTAAATCCACTTAAACAACTGGCATTTTCAATGTTGATTAATACCATATGAAGCACCGATAATACGACCGTCAAAAAATCCATTTAAACAACTGGCATTTTCAATGTTGATTAATATCATATGAAGTACCGTTAATACGACTTTCAATAAATCCATTTAAACAACTGGCATTTT
Source organism: Ruditapes philippinarum (assembly GCF_026571515.1). Taxonomy (NCBI): domain Eukaryota; kingdom Metazoa; phylum Mollusca; class Bivalvia; order Venerida; family Veneridae; genus Ruditapes; species Ruditapes philippinarum. Next base: position 23,263 of record NW_026854879.1, read on the forward strand.
CAATGTTGATTAATATCATATGAAGTACCGTTAATACGACTTTCAATAAATCCACTTAACAAACAGTCATTTTCAGTGTTGATTAATATCATATGAAGCACCGATAATACGACCGTCAATAATTCCATTTAAACAACTGGCATTTTCAATGTTGATTAATATCATATGAAGTACCGTTATTACGACCTTCAATTAATCCACTTTTAAATTAACAACTGTCACTTTCAATGTTGATTATAACTATATGAAGAACTATTAATACGACCATTAATGATTAAGCTCAAAGACCTGTCACTTTCAGCGCTGATTAATTTATTATGAAGCATGGGTCATACGACTGTTGATAAATTCTGCGTGAAGCACTGTAAAACAGTGCTGATGAATACCCTGTGAGGCAGGGTTAATACGACTGTTGATTAATTCTGCGTAAAACACTTTAAACGAATACCTTGTGAAGCACCGTTAATACGACTATTTATATATTGTGCGTAAAGCACTGTAAAACAGTGCTGACGAATATCATCTGAAGCACCGTTAATACGACTGTTGATAAATTCTGCGTAAAGCACTGTAAAACAGTGCTGATGAATACCCTGTGAAACACCGTTAATACCACTGTTGATAAATTCTGTGTAAAGCACTGTAAAACAGTGCTGATAAATACTTTATGAAGCACTGTTAATACGACTGTTGATAAATTCTGTGTAAAGCACTGTAAAACAGTGCTGATGAATACCCTGAGAAGCACCGTTAATACGACTGTTGATAAATTCTGTGTAAAGCACTGTAAAACAGTGCTGATAAATACTTTGTGAAGTACCGTTAATACGACTGTTGATAAATTCTGTGTAAAGCACTGTAAAACAGTGCTAATTAATACCCTGTGAAGCACTGTTAATTCAACTGTTTGTAAATTCTGTGTAAATCACTGTAAAACAGTGCTTATAAATACCTTGTAAGCACCATAAATACGACTGTTGATAAAGTCTGTGTAAAGCACTGTAAAACAGTGCTGATGAATACCCTGTGAAGCACGTTAATACGACTGTTGATAAATTCTGTGTTTAGCACTGTAAAACAGTGCAGATTAATACCCTGTGAAGCACCGTTAATTCCACTGTTTGTAAATTCTGTGTAAAGCACTGTAAAACAGTGCTTATGAATACCCTGTGAAGCACCATAAATACGACTGCTGATAAATTCTGCGTAAAGCAATGTAAAACAGTGCTGATGAATAACCTGTGAAGCACCGTTAATACGTCTGTTGATAAATTCTGCGTAAAGAACTGTAAAAACACCATGCGAAGCACCGTTAATACGACTGTTGATAAATTCTGCGTAAAGCACTGTAAAACAGTGCTGATGAATACCCTGTGAAGCACCGACTGCTGACAAATTCTGTGTAAAGTACTGTTAATCAGTGCTGATGAATAACCTGTGAAGCAACGTTATACATCTGTTGATAAATTCTGCGTAATGCACTGTAAAACACCATGTGAAGCACCGTTAATACAATTGCTGATAAATTCACTTTTAAACGCTGAACACCAGTGTTGATCTATTCACTATAAAACATTGTAACACATATTTGATAAATTAACTTTTAAAGACTGTAAAACAGTGCTGATAAATTCACTATTGAACACAGTAAATACTATGCGTTTGCGCATCCGTGCAGTCTGATCAGAATCCATGCTGTTCGCTATGACTTTCTCAACTTGTTATATGATTTGTAAGCGAACAGCACGGATCCTGATCAGACGGCGCGGATGCGCAGGCTGGTCTGGATCCATGCTGGTCGCAAACTCATTATGTTGGTTTTGTCATGACGCGGCTCAAATGATCTCACGTCAAAGTGTTATTACACTAGTGTAATAATATCGTTTTAATTAAATGGCTTTATAATATACTTATAGATGAAGTATTGAGAAATATTGATACAATAAAATGCGTATTTTCATTTTCCGTATTTTCACTGTAAAAATTTATTTTTCACTGTGGTGAAACATGTTTTCCGTATTTTCACTGGTGTTTAGACGGACTACTTTCTTTTAAATTATGCTAGTACACAACATTTAAGGGAAAGTCTTTCAAATTGTAATGTCAATAAAGAGGAAAATGTATATAATAAACAGAAAATTCAAGTTTTTTCTGTACGAAGTTTGTTCGAGTACACAACTTATTACTGTGACAGTGAAATATTAGAGTAACGAAAGAATCAAACGACGGTTGTTAGGGCAAACGTGAATAAAATGATCTTTGGTAGATATACGGTATAAGAAAGATCTGGTAAAGATACTGTATAAGAGAGACCTAACCTTCGGTAAATATAAGGTATTAGACAAATCAAGCCTTAGTTAGTATACAGTATAAGAAAGATCTACCCTTTGGTAAATATACGGTGTAATAGAGACCTTACCTTTGGTAAATTTAAAATTTAAGGTATAAGACAAATTTACCGTTTAGTAGATATACGGTTTAAGAAAGATCTACCATTTGGTAAATATAAGGTATAAAAAAGATCTACCCTTTGGTAAGGATACGGTATAAGAAATATCTATTTTTGGATAAAAAAGATCTACCCTTTGGTAAGTATACGGTATAAGAAAGATGTATTTTTTGGATATTAAGAAAAATCTACCTTTTAATAAATATAGAGCTTTGTCAACCATACTTTCAACTTCACATGGAATACTGACTGAAGAGTACATGCTTCGTGTAGTGACGAATTCAGTTGTTGTCCCTTACTAAAAACCTCTATAACAAACAATAATACATAGATTTGTCTTCCAGCGTATACTTGTACTTTACTTATTAACATAACTTGCTAAGATTTCATGGAACTACATGTACAAAGAAATGTGAGTAACATTAAAAACAGCTTTTAAAAAAAATCTAATCCGAAATGTTAAAGCATTACTAGAAACTAGTGTTCAGGATGTCGTGCGGCAAGAAGGGTTATATCAGCTGGTCAGATCTTGTGAAAGTAAAGGGCAGAAATATTCCATTTTTTTCTGTCATTCATTTGGCCTTCAGTGCGTCTTTGTTAGAGATAACTCGCTAAAGAAGCTGAGCTTATCATATGAAAGACTTATCTCCCCTAGTCTATACATCAAACATCTTTGCAGGTTTCCAATATTTTAAGATTTTCAAAGTCCTTGCGCAATCATATCTTAAACAATCTTAATAAAGATTTGATTTTTTTAAACAAAAAAGTGAGATTTATTTGCAATTAATAAGAAACATATTAAAAGTGTCATTATTTATGGAGCTGTTATCAATAAGATTATTATCATTTATTTTATAATACTTTTTTTGCTGTAGCTAAAAGAAAGAATAAAATATAGAAAGAATAAAACATCACGTTATATACATTTTGAACATATTTCAGACACAAAATTAAATATGGACATTAATTTATGGATACAGTTGACGTATAAATTGTCTAAAAACGTACTGTTATTAACCAGATGCTCTGAATAGCTAAAGTTTAATTAAAGGTATTAATTGGATTGCTAAAGATACCAGCATATCATTTACAAAAATAATTGTATGGCGCCAAGATTCATTCAGAAGCAGGTGGCCTTTATTTTCCTATCATACTTCAATCTTACCAGCATATATATCATGTGGCAGATGTTGCTATTCTTTACTAGACACTGTCAATTGATCATTTCTGTGGCCCATCCCTTAATAATTCTTGTTTCTTTCCCTGACATTTACATCGTTATTCAAACATGTGAGGCATGTTATTGAATAAAAGTAAGAATTGAAATGAAGAAAAAAAAACAAGGCATTAAATCTTCTGTGGTATTTTCAAGTATAAATATATGAGCAAATAAAGCATTAATTTTTTTCTTGATTTATATGATTTTATACTTTTGTGAGAATATAGCAATCTTAAATATGGAATCCGAATGAATTTGGGCGTTTTGTAGTTTTTCTCTCTTTCCCATTCAAGCATATTACATTGAGGTGCTATTAAGAATAACAGATGGTCCCCAAGTAATAGAAAGCGTGTTTCCTAAATGAGAAACCAATAGACAGAACTAAATAAATGCAATTTTTAAAGGAGATCAGAGGTTATGAAGCCTGCATGACGTCAAAAGACACATTTAACTAGAAATGTGTCCATAGGACACGGATGCCCCCACACGCCACTGTTCTGTCAATCTTATGACTCTAGGTCAAATATTATTTGGACTACATGTGCCACAAGTTGAAAACTAAAAGTCAACAAAGGGCCATAATTCTGTTAAATTTGGTCGCAGCAAAAATTCCTTCCTTTACTACCATCTACACATTAAGGTTGTTAATCCCTGGAAGTTTAAGCATAATCTGCCATCTGGTTGAAGAGGAGTTGCGTTCAAAAAATTTCTACATAGTATATAATGAAAAAATCAACAAAGGGCCATAATTCTGTTAAATTTGGTTGCAGCAAAAATTCCTTCCTTAACTACCATCTACACATTAAGGTTGTTCATCCATGGAAGTTTAATCAAAATCTGCCATCCGGTTTAAGAGGAGTTGCATTCACAAAATTTCTACATAGTTTATAGTGAAAAAATCAACAAAGGGCCATAATTCTGTAAAATTTGGTCGCAGTGAAAATTCCTTCCTTTACTACCATCTACACCTTGAGGTTGTTAATCCCTGTAAGTTTAAGCAAAATCTGCCATCCGGTTTAAGAGGAGTTGCGTTCACAAAATTTCTACATAGTATCTAGTGAAAAAATCAACAAAGGGCCATAATTCTCTTAAATTAGGTTGCAGCAAAAATTCATTCCTTTACTGCCTTCTACACATTAAGGTTGTTCATCCATGGAAGTTAAGCAAAATCTGCCATCCGGTTTAAGAGGAGTTGCATTCACAAAATTTCTACATAGTATATAGTGAAAAAATCAACAAAGGGCCATAATTCTGTAAAATTTGGTCGCAGTGAAAATTCCTTCCTTTACTACCATCTTCACCTTAAGGTTGTTCATCCTTGTAAGTTTAAGCAAAATCTGCCATCCGGTTTAAGAGGAGTTGCGTTCACAAAATTTCTACATAGTATATAGTGAAAAAATCAACAAAGGGCCATAATTCTCTCAAATTTGGTTGCACAAAAATTCCTTCCTTAACAGCCATCTACACATTAAGGTTGTTAATCCCTGTAAGTTTAAGCAAAATCTGCCATCCGGTTTAAGAGGAGTTGCGTTCACAAAATTTCTACATAGTATCTAGTGAAAAAATCAACAAAGGGCCATAATTCTGTTAAATTTGATCGCAGCAAAAATTCCTTCCTTTACTGCCATCTACACATTAAGGTTGTTCATCCCTGTAAGTTTAAGCAAAATCTGCCATCCGGTTTAAGAGGAGTTGCGTTCACAAGATTTCGAGACGTACGGACTGACGGACGGACTGACGTATTGACGGACGGACGGACAAGTGCAACGCTATATGCTCCCACATTGTGGGGGCATAAAAAGCAGGCGACATATCCTAAGGGTGATTCAAGATTATTCAAGCGGGATGCGTTTACATCGTCCCTAATAATTCTTGTTTCAAGCGTCACCAACTAAACACAAACTACAGAAACATTATCAGCAGTAGGCTAAAATAATTAAAAAAAGACACAAAATTAAAACCAATGTGGCATGTCACATTTCTTATATTGATCCCAAACTTACGATAAAGTTATCTTGAGTGTGTTTGTTACATAGATTTTTGGTGAAGAGTTGCTTATGATGTCAACAGTTGTTAAGAAGCATTTTGCAGTTATTCATTTCGTAAAGTCATCTTAAATATGTGCTATAACTGATGAGACAAATTATCAGAAAGAAATAATGATAATGATAAAGACATTTAAATGAGCCAATGATTTTTTTTATCTATTTAAAGGTAAGCACATGGCGATCTTAAAATTCTTAATTACTTTAACTAGATGGTTGTTTAAATTAATTTAGTATAACATTTATTTTATCAGTCAATGACAAATGAAAGAATAATATACAATCAAAAAAGAATGTTTGATAACACTAAATTAAGTTTATTTTCGTAAAATGACATCTGCGTTGTATTTTGCCTATAAAATATTCAACATTTTCTCCTTTCAGTGGTGTTAATTTAGAGATCCCATGCTTTAATAACCTATATGAATAATATTCAAGAATAGTTAGATAATATAATCATTGATGTTTTATACTATAAAAGCTTTCTTCAGCGCCTCGTGGAAAGCGTATTTAAATATTAAAGGAAATTCAATGTAGAATTGCAATGGCTATCTACAAATATTGTATGTAATGTTTTTGTTTGGTATTTTACATTTTTATCTCGCCGAAATAAGAAAAAACAACCACCAAAAACCAAAAAGCTAGAAAAAAAATTTAGCAGATATAAACATGACATGAAAAATGAACTATGCAACAATTCAGCAAAGACAACATCAAGATAATCAGCTTAAATGCCCGCATTGCCATGACTTTTGTTAAACAAAATATACTAAATCTAGCCAGTGACTAAGAAAAACGTTTACCCACAACGAAAATGTTGCAGACTCGGTTCTTATAGTTACATGATTATAGTATGTCTTTCAAGTGTGTCGACGTCATCTCTCTAACAAAGAAGTATGCGCCAAATTTTAAATAGCAAATGATTGTCGCTTGCAAATAATTGATTCCCATAGACAAAAATCTTGATTTGTCATGACTGTTGTAAAATAAAAGATGCTAAATGTAGCCAGAGACTAAGACAAAAGGATGCCTACAACTACAAAGTTGAAAAATGTTGCAGACTCGGCTTTTAATTACATGATTATAGTATGTCTTTCAAGTGCGTCAACGTCATCTTCCTAACAATGAAGCATTCGTCGAACTTCAACTAGCTACTGATTGTCGCAGGCAAATAATTGATTCCCATAGACAAACATCTTGATTTGTAAAATAAGGAAAAATATAATCAAAGTATTACTTAAGCTATTGTTTCTTGTCATCTACGAAACATTTAGCTTTTCATACTAATTGTATGTGTTCTTTCAAGAAACATTATTTTAAAAGTATACACTTTTCATACCGTTTACAAACCACAGTATTTTTTGTTTTAAGATTATGTGGTGATAACTTTAAATTAAAGAATAATGTTTATTAAAAATGAGGTTTGAAAAACTACGGAATTAGTGATATCAAATAAATAAGGAAGAAGAGAAAAAAATCTATATAAAATTTTCTGCTGGCCTTTTTTGTTTAGAGACATAATTTGTATAAACATAACGTGTTCATTTTTTTTACTTAAACTATTCAATTAATTTCTCATATAAGAGGGATTTGTTATTCCTTTTTAATAATGTTATATCGTAATCAGATGTGAAAAAAGGGATCTGAACAATAATGCGTTTAATCATTCGGTACATCATTAAGTTACAACATTGTATCTTCAACTTGAAATTCCCCTTTTTACATAGCTGACAGTAATAAATATATAGATATATACAAATTGTTAAGTTTAACCCTCCACTAAATCCGACGATTTATGCAATGCAATTCTTACTCTTAACATGTTACAATTTCCTTCGTGTGCAGAATAATTTGACCAATTTCAGTAATGTTATTTACTTGTGTTAAGGCAACAAATTAAACCTAATGCTTTTCATTTTCCTTTCATTAAACGATCTCATGCTCAATCTGCAATCAGCGCCTCGACTTCTATTGAGTAAATTTCCGATGGCGACTTGATCCGTCAGATTTCCGAGAGAGTAATTTTCAAAGAGGTCAAGTTAACAAAAGATTCCTTGAAATGCCTGTCAATTTATTTAAGCCTGACTTTCAAAAATTATCTAGCTTACTAAAAAAATAACATTTTTTTCTGTAAGCTAATTTCAACATCTTCACGATCTAATAGTCATCCACCAAATAATTGTTTGTCTTTTACATTAATGAGGCAATAATTAATCCTTCTATGTGTAAATTAAATTGATCATTGTTTCACTATTGTAAAACTTCAGTTCTAACAGTGAGAAAATAAAAATAATTGTATAAATGTAGCCAGAGACTAAGACAAAAGGATGCCTACAACTACAAAGTTGAAAAATGTTGCAGACTCGGCTTTTAATTACATGATTATAGTATGTCTTTCAAGTGCGTCAACGTCATCTTCCTAACAATGAAGTATTCGTCGAACTTCAACTAGCTACTGTTTCAGTAATGTTATTTACTTGTGTTAAGGCAACAAATTAAACCTAATGCTTTTCATTTTCCTTTCATTAAACGATCTCATGCTGAATCTGCAATCAGCGCCTCGACTTCTATTGAGTAAATTTCCGATGGCGTCTTGATCCGTCAGATTTCCGAGAGAGTAATTTTCAAAGAGGTCAAGTTAACAAAAGATTCCTTGAAATGCCTGTCAATATATTTAAGCCTGACTTTCAAAAATTATCTAGCTTACTAAAAAAATAACATTTTTTTCTGTAAGCTAATTTCAACATCTTCACGATCTAATAGTCATCCACCAAATAATTGTTTGTCTTTTACATTAATGAGGCAATAATTAATCCTTCTATGTGTAAATTAAATTGATCATTGTTTCACTATTGTAAACTTCAGTTCTAACAGTGAGAAAATAAAAATAATTGTATACTCTTTAAAACCGAAAGATATGTGATTTTTCAAAATATGATTTATAACAGGCCTGTTTTATGCCGAATGCATCATGGTTTTTTATTGCAGTTTTGCCTCACATTATAATTTCTAATTCGGATCTTAAAAATTCCGTATTTAATCACACATATGCACACGAACATGCACGCACGCACTCACGCACACGTACACATGGCAGAAAATTAGAAACCTTATTTTGTTAGTGTTAAACCATGGAAATTGTTCTTTTTTTACTTTTATGCCTAACGACGATCAATTTAATTATCGGAAAACGAACAGGAGCTAAACATTTAATATTTTAATATTCACTGTTTTAAACTTTAATATTGGCCATACAAATTTTCTTTTATAAACTTTTATAAAGTATTGTTCTTGTACACAAACTACAATTAACAATGAGCTTCTATTTTCATTTGGATGTAGCTATTTTGCATTTTGCCTTACTGTCCTAAACGTTTGCACAATAGAGGAAGTGTCACAATGACGAAAGCAATTCCTTTCAATTGTTTGAACCATCATCAAGTCACAACAACTACCGCACACCAGTATAATGCATTTGCCAATGTGTGTTGTTTTTTTAATTTTAATTCACGTTATAAAACATGGAAAATAGATAAAACATTCTATGCACTCGGGAAGAAAAATGACGGCTCATGGCCCTGACTTTGCTGTTATCAATCTACCGTTTTGCAATATTTATTTAAATTCATTAAGAAAGCCTCAAAGCATATAACGTTTTGCTAACCAAATTCAAACTGTAATTAGTTATCTAAGCATTTGTTTATCTATGAAAATATAACATCAATTTCAGTTTCTCTTCACCAATTTGAACCCAACGATCTACAAAATAATTTGTACGAAGGGTTTGAGCTAGTTAATGACTGGCAAAGCAGCCGTACGTCAATTTTTTTTCTAACTTGATACTTTTAATTATTTGAAGGGTACATTTTGAGAAAGCTTTATATGTCATTAATATTTTCAAGAAGTCGCTGTTTTCTACATAATGAAAATTTATATGTTCTGTTCATTTGTCTTTCACCCTTTCATATATGTTTCTTTGACCAGATGTTGTAAACTTAAGTCGTTTTTCGAAAATATTGATAAAGGTTATAGATACCTTAAAGAATGAAAATAAATGGACACCAATATTTATGAGACATATAGATATGATGAACATGACATTGTGCTGGATACTAGCAATTATTTTGATATTGTTCAGTTTTTGATATCATGGACTTCAATACACGGATTGTTTAATTGTTAAGCTTTACTAAAACAAGTCAACACTTGATGTTCTAATTCAAGCACCTATTGTCGCTTTAGTGCAATAATGGAATAAGTCCTTCTAAATTTAATGGTAGTTAATCAGTAATTGCACTATGCTGACAGTATCAGATCAGTGAAAATATTCACCTTTTTTCGAATAAAAATTTATATTCAGTTATTTATAGAATTAAAATGTGTTTATCTATTTGGGTTTGTGCATCTGTACCAAATACAAATTTTCTAAAATAATCTAATGGAAGATATTGAAGGCAAAGAAAAACTTTAATTTAAAACTATATAAACTTAAATATAGTCCATCAACAACAATATTTTTTACAGAAAAGCGCATGATAATAAAATACTTGTTTTTACCATAATGGCTTAGTTGATGAAAAAGTGTACATGGATTTGTTTTTAAAGCCGATGGGTCATAAATATTACTTGTTCTACTGTTCAAGACATCTGACTAAATTCATTCCGTCAAAGTTGAAATGAGTCAGTTAGTTCCTTCAATTCAGGCTTATTTAACCAAATACAGAATTTGTTTTTTGACTTTGGTCAAGACAACCGTACGACTTGTTTCAATAGACTCTACGCTTACTTAGAAAATTTAGTTCGATGTTGACTGAATTCGACCACGTGATTGATTCAATGAGGTTAAACTAACAACAACTTTGACAACGAGCAGTCATTTTATTTACGCTTAGTACTTCACATCTATTTTGTTCATTCATCAGTTTCCTTTTCTCAATTACTATTGTTCTTGTTGAGAATTGGGTGTTACGCGTTTCTGATTTCTAAAGAGTTACGTTAATGTGTTTTGTTCTGTTACAAGTTCACTGGCATACATATACATATGTGAATGAAAATGATAATTTGTGTATAATGTATTAATTAAACTGAGCTCTGTGTCTAGGTATTATTCAATCACTACAAAAATGTTTTTAACTATTTCTTTTATTTATAATAATCAATGTTTGTTTCCTGTATTTTATTGTTTTGTTGTACTGTTCGAATGTACCGTTACAGTTATAATGTGTCATGAATAATAGTTACGCACAAATAAAGAGATAAAGGAAGGTATCTATATCAATTAAGCTGACTGGTGATTTCCAAAAAATCTTATTGAAAGTTATTGTAATAAAGAGTTTAATACGGCACTACGAAATTTGACATTGTTTATTACTAGAATATTTCAGTTAGACAATATCGGGTAATTACGAATCTGTCAAAAGAAGTAATGCAAAATATAACTAATATATCATTTAACTGTAAACAACGTTCTATTTATGTGTTGAATACTTTACATATGAATTTGACTTTCAGAAAAAAACAACAACTGGTTATTCTTCAATTATAATAAAAAAAATAATTCCACGACTGTTCTTGCCTGAACTAATGAATGGAAGGGCATCTGAGACTTTCCTTCTCCAAGAAAGCTAGAATGTCGCCACATGACATTTACTATGCTGGCATGACGTAAAACCCAACAAAAACCAACAACAACAAAAAAGAACATAAAATGTATAAGTTGAAAATTTTAAAACAATATTTAAATAGAATTTAATGAACAGAAGGAAGGAAATATAAGACAAAAACAATGAAAATAGAAAAACAAATACAAATATGTGATTAAAACAGACGCTAGTAGAATAGAACGCAGACAAAACATTAAGAATTAGAAATCGGAGACCCTACAAATGTTAAATCGACAATAAAAAGGCCTGGCATAAGCTAATGAATGACGGAAACATAATAAAATGTTTATAAGAGTGACAAAGTAGGAAATGGAAACTGCCAACATCCTGACAAAAATGCTATATGCCTTTCACCTTAAACATTAAAATTGCACTTTTATTTTTCACATTTAAACTTTATAATTCTAAATCGGACTTTCTTGTCAATGTTAATAACATTGGTTCAAATGTGAAACAAATTACTTTTACAATCGGTGTGTATTTAATATGTAAGTGTTGTTTTGATTTGTTACTTAAAAAAGAAAAACTTGAACAAACACTTTTTTATTCATTGTAGTAGGTGACTTAAAATATCATTTAACAATATATTTCTAAATGAATTGCAAAGAATAACACAAACAGTTTGCTATAATATAGAGTTGGTTTTAACATCATTTTCTTCGTTAAGCTTTACGAATTTGGTTTTCACAACTTTTTCCCTTTTAGTTTGTTTATGGTTTCTGTCAAAATAACTGTCAATAAAAATTTAAAGCATCACGATATTTGAAAATTTTTGAGTTTTTGGCAAAAAAAGGCAATACAAAACCCAAAAAGAATTATCCATCGGCTGTAAATATAACATGCAACAGAAATTTAAAATCAAATGAAGGTGTGAAATGATAGGAAAGGTTCAATGATTCCTTATTGCAAGGTGAAAAGTATAGTAACAAAAAACAAAACCAATTACAAAATATTTGCTTAATATGTTAACAGATCCGACTAAATGAAACAAAACAAATCTTTCTTCTAAAAACAAAACCTAATTTGTGAATTTGGTTGAAAAAGCTTAGCAGTATTCATTAAAAACACATCCTAATAATGGTTTGGTAAAAGGTGGTTTATAACTTGTTCAATAATTTTTATTCTCTTCGGTTTCATTCTTTTCAATATTGTGATCTCTTATTTTAAGCATTCGGATTATCTTGAAGCATATCATGAATAATCACACATATGAGTAAAAGGCAAAGAGGTCTTAAAATGTCTTGTTCACAAAAGGTGCATATCAAAATGAGTCATAGACGCTTACAAATATTCAACAATAGACTGTTAGCAAACAATGAAAAACATAAATTAATTTTGTAGCATATTTAAAGCAACGACACATTAACAACGAGAACAGGAAAAAAACAACAACAACTATTTGATGATCAAAATACAGAACTGCACCAAAGGGGTTCTACACAGATCTGAAGCATTTTCAAGTTTCGAGACGGCAGATTTAAGATTGTAACAGTCGTCACATTAATGCAAGAATTACAACTTCGTTTCATGAGTGACGTTTATACGTAACATTTAAAATTATAATTTACAAAGAAATAACATTATTTTCAAATAAATTTTGGAAAGGAATGTTCAAACCAACAGTGTTGTAGCCGAGAAGTCTTTATCTGAAAATGATATCGTTAATGTAAACAAAAATCATTGTTTCATTTAGAAAGCCCCTCAACTAAAAAAGTTTTACTAACCAGACCAGATTTTTATAAAATATTTTAGCACATACAAAACAACCTCATAAGTCATTAACACTCTTGAAGAATAAGCTGTTTCTACATAATGAATATGTAAGTGGTCAGTACATTTGACTTTCATCCTTTTATATATGTTTTCTGTGACCAGACGTTGTAAACTAAAATCGTTTTTCGAAACATATTGATTAAAGCCATGGATACTATAAAGAATGAAAATAATTGGACACCAATATTTATGAGACATATAGATATAATGCACATAACATTGTGCTGGATGCTGGAAATTATTTAAATATAAGTTAGGTTTTAATATTATGGACTATAATAAAGAATTTAAGATACACGGATGTTTTTTTTTAAAGATTAGCTTTAATAAAACAAGTAAAAACTTGATGTTCAAATTCAAGATACGTATGAGATCAGTGAAAATTTTCACCGATTTTTTTCATAATAAAATTTTATATTCAGTTACAATTTGATTTAAAAAAGTATTTATTTATTTATTTGGATCTTTGCATCTTTACCAAATACAAAATTTCTAAAATAATCAATATAATTTAAGATATATTTAAGGCAAAGAAAATCAAATCTGAACATATTTTGTATGTAGACTGTAGAATACAATTCATCCATAACAAGTTTTTCTCCGAAAAATGATGAATAATAAAATCTGTGTTTTTGTTTAGTCATAGTAGAATAGTTAATCTATCTGACTTGATGAGAAAAATGTAGATAAATTTGTATAATATCCGATGGGTCATTAATATTAATAATTCCTCTTTTCAAGACATATGCCTAAAGCCATTTCGTCAGTTTTGAAATGTAACTATTTTTTCCTTCATTTGAGGCTAAATTTGACCACATATAGAATTTTGCTATTTTGCATTGGTCAAGACAACCGTGCGATTTTCATAACTTTTTAATCACATGATTCAATAGGCTCTCCGCTAATAAATAATTTTAGTCCGGTGTTGACTGAATTCGACCAAATGAGTGATCCAATGAGGTTAAACTAACAACAACATTGACAACGAGCAGTCATTATATTTACGCTTATTTCTTTATATCTATTTTATTCGTTCATTCAACCGTTTCTTTTTCTCATTTACTGTTGTTTTTGTTGCATTTATGATTTCCAACAAGTATCGTGAATGTGTTATGTTCAATGACACACTTATACACTTGTGATAGAAAATGACAATTGGTGTGTAAGGTATTGAATTGAACGCCGTGTTAGGGTATTTAACATTATTTCTATTCAATCAGTAAAAAAACGTTTTAATTTTTTTAAATGATAATAATCAATGCATTGTTCTGTCTTTTATCATTTTGTTGTTCTGTTCCGTTCTCAATTAGTTTTGTTTTCTATCATTATGCCGCCTGGTTTAAAAGTATAAAAAGGGTAGAAAGCTAATGTCTGCAATACAGAGAAAGACATATGTATCAGAATACATTGCTTTAAATGAGAACCTTTTGGTTTAATGTCAAATTAGTACTCATCCATTTGTTTAACCACTAAATGTATTTATAATGTCTATTATTAAAGGTAATATAAGCCAGAACCTGTTTTACACAATATTTGATCATAAGTTTTTCTATATTAAACGCTTTATTGAATATCCAAATATTTGAAAACACCAACAATTTTTTGTTACATATACATACACTTCTTTTACTGAGATATTGATCTATCATTCCAATTGTTTTATTTTCCGAGACACAAGCTTATTTGTGTGTCAGATGTGAATACGTAAATTAAGTTTATGTCCATTTTGTATGTCATTATCCCGTTTGTTCGCTGCATGGATTTCTTCTCCTATATACTGACACCATTGTTTTGTTTTTCTCGTGTCTTAACGAATACAGTAGCATTTATAAAATTAAAGGCAAACCTTAGTTTTTGAAGGACCCATTGCGTACGGAGTTCATTATCTTTTACATTTGTATATAGGTGGCGGGAATGAGTGAAAAAGAAAGCGAGGGACATTTATTTTGACTATGCCAATGTTGAAGCACTAAGTACCAAAAGTTTTGTCATTCTGATTATCTTTGCAGTTTACATTGAAAAACGTAAATGAGTTCAACGTTTCATGTAACAAATTGTCTCAATCTTCACAGGGCTATCATGGAAATTACCAGTCAGCTAAATTGTTAGTTATAGATACATTCCAGTATCTATATGTCTACTTTTATTTATTTAAAAAAAGAACACTACATCACAATGAGAAAGAAAAAAAGATTCGGTAGGAGTAAGTTGTTGGATATACGTAGTTATTGTTTTTGAGTAAAAACAATGTCACAATTCGTAGTTCCGTGTTAAAAACTTTATTGCAATAACTTTCAATATGATATGGTTGATTCTTGTAAGGAATCTGTCAAACGAAGTAATTCAAAAGATAATGTATATCTTATGAAATTGCATACAAGGAATCACGTTCTCTTTCGAATTCCATGTTGAATACTTTACATGAGACTTTGACTTACAGAAAAAAAACAGCCCCAAAACCAAAACATTTTGTTATTTTTCAATTATAAAAAGGAATCGTTCAGATGTCCGTTCGTGCCTGAAATAATGAACGGAAGGGCATCATAGGTTTTCCTCCAACAAGAATGCTAGAAAATCGCCATATGACCTATATAATGTTGGTGGACATAAAACCCAACAAAAAAGCAACAAAAAAGGAAAATAAAATACAAAAGTTGATAAATTTATAACAATGATTAAATATATATTTAATGAGCGATAGGAAGGAAGGGAGACAATATGATATAAAAGCAAACAATGGAAATTAAAAGAGACGCTACAAAAAAAGAACGCAGATAAAACGTTAAAGATTAGGAATTCGAGATCCTACAAATGTCAAATCGATAATAAAAAAAGCCTGGTATATTAAGCAAAAAATGGCTAGAGAGATAATAAAATGTTTATGAGAGTGACACAATAGAAACAAATTGCGAAAATGAAAATGGAAACTGCCAATATCCAGACAAACACATGCTTTATGCCTTTCACATTAAACAATAAAATTGCAGTTTTATTTTTCACATTTAAATCTTATAATTCTAAATTCGTCTTTCCTGCTTCAAATGTGAAACAAATTTAATTTAATACTTTGATCGGTGTTTTTCACATGTGAGTGTAGATATTGTTTGTTTCTTTAAAACGAAATACTTTTTTGTTTATTAGTTTGGACAATTCACGATAACTTTGATGACGATGCATGTCTGTTTATAAACATCAAAATCCGACTAAAAACGCAATGAAAAACAAAATCACAAAAAGAACGACAAACAACAATGACAACAATAAAAACAACAACAACAACAACAAAACAGCATAGACATTTGGTTTGGCTGTTGCAACTGCAATTGCAACGATAAAAAAAAGAAAGAATTACCGAAAACAAAACTATTGTAGACGTGAATGACGGTTCTGAAGCATATCATCTGTCCAAGCACATTTCAAATTCGGATAGCGCATTACATGTACAAAAAATATTGTCTTTATTGACATTTTTTATATTTGAAACCATCAAAACAATTCAAACAATCTCACCTAAGTAAATGATTCTTTATCATGCAAATTGTATTCGTTTTTATATGGATATGGTGAAACAATGTCTGACGCAACAGTATTGTTATTCAATAACGATATCGTGAATGGTAACACGGGTCATCCTTCTTTAAGAATATCTCTTAACTTTCTGCTAAACAAATCCAGACGTTCTAAGAATTTCACAGGAAAATTTTAATGAATATTTATTGGTACAGATCACCTTGAAGTAATCCATTGTTTTAATTAATCTAAGCACAGACGTTTTGTTTTCTTTCCCCAACCTGATGAAATTTTGAGTTATTTGTTAAGTTCAGTTTGAAACAACCTTATATGTCTTAAATACATTACACTGAGCACTGTCTCCGATGTAATTGATATTAACCAGTACAGTTGATTTGACATAACCCTTTGTAATATATTTCGTATCACCAGACGCTGTTAACTACGCATGTTGTGATAATAAACGTGGATGAAAAATCACGAAAACTAAAGAATTTGACAACATCTTTGCGCATTAAATACATATAGCGATGCGCGTACTTGCAATTGATGCTGCAAAATATAGCTAAACTTTTAAAAAAAACGTTACTAACCTGTTGAACTTATTTTGTCATAAGTCTCGGGATCATATTTTACAAAGCGTTTACTTTAACGATAATCTACAAATACTATTACAACACCTTCTTACATGATTTCTTTTCGTTAGTTGCAGTCTAGTTTGACCAAATACAGAAGAATAAGACAGTCGTACGATTTTCATAACATTTTAATTACATTTTCAAATTATAGATTTTCCGCATATTAAGAATAAACATTTAAATGTTGACTTAATCCTACAAATTCCAGATTGAGTGAATGATTCAATGACATTAAACAAACAAAACTTTATGGATCATTCACTTTATTTGCGCCGAATTCTCCACAACAATCTTAATGTAATTTTCTCAATTTTTATTGTTGTTGAGTAACTGGATGTTGACTTGCAGCAAGTGAAGTGCAAGTAGTCTTACATTACAAGATCAATGATTAACATTCAGGGAAGGAACTTATATCAACCTGTAATATGTGCAGAAATATGTTGATTAATAATTTCTATCAAATATCAAGTCTTATTTCAACACGCTTGACATACATATATTTTAGAGACAGATTAGTCGAGTGCTATATAACAAGATATATGCGTTATTTTAAAAGACAGTTTGTGAGTCATATGCCGTTGGATGTGACGTAAAATAATCCAATCGGCACTGTGAAGCAACTTTTTCCGCTCAATATCTTTCAACTATTTTTCATTAATCTCTGTCCATTAGCATAATGGAATTGAAATAGATATCAATACATAAATGCATACTTTATCGCGCAATGCTTTGATTTAATCACTGACGTATTTTTATAATATGTACAATTACAGGTACATTTACTTGTTTATTTTCGTGAGTTATGCTTATAATCTTTAATTTTAAATAAAATCTGTTTAATTTGTATCGCCCATTGTTTTCTCGTTTAGACACACATTCAGCACTAGAAACTATTTGTCATGGTGCATTGAAGATTCAACGATGACCGCCGTATGAACACATTTGCAGTGTTGCCGGCAAGCCTAAATGCGTTCTTAAACATTTCAAAAACAACCCTTAGTTACTATTATCTTTATGTACAAAACTTGCGCAATGGTTTTTTTATACTAAAGATTCACCCTAGAAAGAAATGCTTACACATTTTAGATGATTCTGAATTCTGGATTGAAAATTTACCATTTCATGTTAAATGTTGATTCCACTGAAGCCAGTACTTGAGAGCATGGACGGTTGCTTGCACTTTCATTTAACACCCGAGCCTGCAACATGTTCAAAGTTGTAGTTTATGGACTCCCTTATTTTAATGTATTTATTATCCAACTAAAAGGATTCAAGTGATAAACAGTCTGAACTATTACGTATTTGCGTGTTGAATAATTTATTGCCATACCTTTCAATGAAATGTGCTTAAAGATACAGAATATGTCAGAGTAAGTAAAGCAAAACATACTTTATTCCTAACTAAACCCCACTCAAGCAATCATATTCCCAATATTATTTAATTGAGTGTTGAATATTACATTAACCTACTTTGAAATGTGAATTTAATTTACAGAAAAACATATTGATTTATTTCAATAATTAAAAGGAACAGTATGATTTATAAGCGGAAAACTTCATAACAATGTTAAAATATATTTAAATTTTAATGATTCATATGAAGGAGATTTAAGAGTATATCAAATAATGGAGTCAGAAATAGCAATATAAATATATGATAAAAAACGCTAGAAGAATATAACGGAGACAAATATATTTAGAGTTTATTTAGAAGAATAAGTTTAAGCATCGCCTGGCTTGGTTTCTTTGACCTTCAGCTAAATTTGACTAGCAATTTTTGATCGTTTCTGCAAATAATTACTTTGCTATAATATTATGAATAACTTTGCATAACCTAACACAGTTATAATGTGGACTAAAGAGTACTCAAAGAAGAATCACGCCTAACAAGTTGTTTTGTTCCCATGAGTAAAAAATATTTTCAAGAGAACAAAGTCAAAGGCCCATTTTAATGCTATCAATTTCTCAAAAACTTTTTTTTCGTATTTTGTTACAGTTTTCACAAAAATATAGTCATTAACTATCTTTGCTACTTTTTCTCTGTTGGGAATAAGTAAAATAATAGTGAATCAGTATTTTTGTATGGTCAAAATACTAATTTATTTACGTTTTGCTACCTTTACAACATATTACTACATATTCAGGACTACTTTCCTCACTTATATAACTTTTACATGCTTTTAATCCGTTTTCTTCACAGTTAAACACATGTTCGACATTTCTAAGAACTAAAAGATATGAATGTCTGAGGCATAATATGCCTTAAATGATTTAGCCCAAAGGACCTTCACGTAAAGTACTACAATATATTTTGAACAATTTGAAGATCAAACTAAATGATTCTTTTATATTCTGATATTATAGGCCTAAATTCAAGTAATGTTGGAATGCAAATATATATTTTACAATTTTTAAACAATATATATAATTTTCGTAGGTTAGTTTTATTCCTCTTTAATTCATAAGCTTGGCGCAAAAACACGATGTTTTTTATGATAACGCAATAAAGGAGATGAACTGCCAACACAGTTGACGGATGGTTGCTTGAGTATTGACGTTCATGAAAAGTTCAGATACCATATTAATTTGGATAGCAAGATCCTTCCAGTACTACTTCATCATGATTTATTATATAATATGTTTTTACCAATGTGTTGGAGTTAAGTCACTGATATCGTAATTATATTAGTTTGTAATATAACCAAGCAGTATCTATGACATAAAAATTAAAAATAAATAAATTTAAGCTTTATTCGTTTGATGAGAAGGAAACAAAATGTTAGATCATTACATTAATGATAAGCATATTAATTTCATGTCCTTAACAGAGACATTAATATGTCAATAATCTCTCCATACTCACCAATTCTTTTATGCCACTTTATGTCAATACCAAGCCTTGAATAAAAGTTTACGAAGGCCTATTGTGGCAATAAATATATGTTTCTTTAAACATTTCAGCCGAGTATAGGGTAGTTTTAGTATGAAAATAAGATAATACATTGTTATTATATGATCTAAATATAGCTGCAATCTCATCGGTCATAACAGTAGTCAAGAATCATATTAACTGGGTGAAGTATCATATTCACTGGCTAAATTGGATTTTCCCAGTCTAAAAATAGTTTGAGACCATTTATCGTACACTATTAATTACACGTGATCATTAAAATATAAATTGTTGCGTTTTGTACTTTATGGTATATTTCTCGATTAAAATATCATTATTACCTTACTATTATAGTTAATAAAAGTTTCACCGCAATGATAAGTACAAACTTGAATTACTTTTGTATGCGCAGCGTTCACTTAGTTGTTGCACGCCTTCTACGTGCGTCTTTTTTCCCGCGCTTCAACGAAACGGACAAAAGTTGCACATGTACTTTCTGTGATTTTTGTATCAATTTGTATAGACTATTCATATAATAAAACAATTTTTTACTAGTATGCCATTAAATATGATGTAATATTCACCGGCAGAAAGTCATATTGACCTCGACTATCGCCTCGGTCAATATGTTATCTGCTGGTGAATATCACATCATATTTAATGGCACACTAGTCAATTATTGTATAATAGACCTTGTTCATACCCTATTGATCACAAATATGGAAAAAATCAATAACAATTGATCTGACAATTAACTAAAAGAAGGAATATCGTATCATGCATTTAACCATCTTTGCATATTTTCTATACATTTATTTCATAACACTATTTCAAGGCACTTTAAAAGCATATTTTAAAGTATATTTTAAAAGCATATTTAAAAGCATATTTTAAAGTACATTTAGGCATCATTATTATTATGTTTTTAAATTTGTCAGTCGCATGCAGACAATATTCAATAGCTCTTCACCTAAAATAGAAAACCATATAATTATTCAAAATGTTCTTGCAGACAATGATTGTTTTTTATGAAGTGTAACGCAATCTTTGTCAATGAAAATGGTTTATTCTAATACGTTATGTAAGAAGCCTTTTGACTTGAATTCTGAGCATCAACAAAGCCAAAACAATTCGATCACGCAATATTTACATCTTTGTTAAGAATCTAAAAATACAATATAACAAACGAAAAACGAAAATAGCAAACAAAATATCGCAAACGATCCTGTATGTTATAATTAAGGATGTAACATAGAGTTAAGTGAAGTTTTATACATGTATATGCAATAATTAAAAAAAAATTGCAAACATCTAAGAATATGTTTACCCATTACGTTATATACACGCCTTTTAACGCCTTTGTCACCCCCCTTTTTTGTTGTCTCAAAATGGTGAAAAAATGCCTTATTTAGGCCCCCAACACTTGTTTTTGTTTTAGAAATGTTGTTAAAAGAAGTGACCTCTTGTTCGGCGCGGCAGCCGACCAAAAGATACATAAGGGGGTTGCCAGAATGGGGGATGTGCCCCCATCTGTTTGGGGGGTTTGAAGGGGGCGGAGTCCCCAACAGCGCCAAGAAAATTTTGGACTTGTCAGGGGCTATAAATGACCCCAGATTGATCATAAGGTAACGTTTAACCAACGCTGAAAAGCATTTGACTCTATCTCAATCCATTGAGAAGTTGCATCACTTTGAAATCAATTTTGATGAAATAATCAACGCAAAATAGTGATTTTTGGCAATTTTGAGATGTCCCCTCGTTGCCATGGTAACAGAAAATTTAAGCCTGAGCATGTTGTTGCAAGGGCAATGGTCCAGTCAACATTTGTGCCAAGTTTGATTAGTGTTGAAGCAGTTTTTATAGTATTATGGCAATTTTAACTTGTAACGGGAGACTTTTCAATGAAAACAGCCATTTTTCACAAAATGCTCATGAAGTACTTGGTTAAATATGCAGCGCAAATGTCTATACACATTTTATCTGAACATTAAGGTGTTCAGTTTTATTGAAAACAAACTGGCTAAGACTTTATCGCAAATAAATTTCTAATTAACCCCCTTTATTTACACGAAATGTTAAATTTGGTAATATCAAATAATGCTTTTTAAAACTTATAAAACAATATTGACCAATCTTCATTTGAGCATTATATTTCAAATATAAACCCATAAAAAGGCGAATCATTGTCTTTAACGTGTTGAAGGTTAAAAATAAAGTTTCAATTGCCTGATTTTTGGCTATATGGTGTAGTTTTGATGAAGTATGATTTTACAAAGTTTGTGAAAAGCAACACAATTTTATCAAGATTTTACCTTTCTTATTGGTCTAGAATGTAAATCCTTTTTTTCATATAGTTTATCAATATATATTTAAAACGAAGTTGAACGCAAATGCATTTTATTTGCAAAAGCAAACAACAAACACATACAAATGAAATAAAATAAAAATATATGAACTAAAAATTTTTTTTGCTTAAACAAATTTATGTAATATAAATGTAATAATTTTATGTTTTAATTTGTATTTGAAAATAGAAAACTAATTGAAACAAGATCACGTGATGAATGAGTCATTATTCAGATTCCGTTTCATATGATGGCTGATTGACACCTTTTCGTTTATCCAACAAGTATTAACCCTCCTGAAAACATTCATTTTAGTTTTTTAAAAAGTCAAAAGTGCACACAGAATGATATATAAAATGTAGCATACTCTTAAATTAAAGTTCTATTGCAATATTCATCATGAAAATACAATAAGCAACGATTCCAGAGTGTTGAGGCTAGTTATTTCTCTATAAATAAACAACCGATTTAGTTCACTTAAGTTAAGTTCACTAAAGTTCACTTTAGATAAGAAAAAACACATAATATTTTTATTATAATGATAAATAAACACCTGTCATACGGATAAAAATATATAATATTTCATATAACTTTAGCACGACACTTTGAAGACACCTTTGAAAACAGTAATTGAATTTTTCACTAATTACAGTTTGAATCACGAAAATATTAAAAAAAGCATATTTATTTTTGTTGGTCCCTTTGTAAGTATAGACAAAGGTGGTCAGGGTAGGACATCAAGGCAGACAATAAGCGCATACAGTTTAGGAGAGAACTAAAATAGTAATCAAGTTTCTAGTGACGTAGCAATGGTTAAACGTGAAGTTATTGAACGTTTGCCATATCATTGTTTTAACAAAATATTTTATTTAAATTTATTTTGCATATATAATGTGTATGTATGCTTTAAGTGATTAAAATATCTCAAGTGAAGAGCATATTTCTGTTAGAATCTGGATGAGGTCTGTTTGCTTCTATAGAAGCAACATTATGTAAAATATTATATTCCTCGCATAGGTGAAGAAAAATACAGTTAAAAAGAGTTA
Organism: Ruditapes philippinarum; assembly: GCF_026571515.1. Classification (NCBI taxonomy): domain Eukaryota; kingdom Metazoa; phylum Mollusca; class Bivalvia; order Venerida; family Veneridae; genus Ruditapes; species Ruditapes philippinarum. The sequence continues at coordinate 46,841 of NW_026854879.1, forward strand.
ATTTGAATTAACTGTGCCCTGTCAACTGTTGTACAAATATCAGCTCCCATTAACACTTTGCTCCTCAGACTTAAATTTTAGCCTTTAAAGCAGCATGCCTCAAAATATATGCTATTAATCATGAACATTTTCAAATTGTATTAAGAGGTCAATAATGTGCAGTAAATAATGAAAGTAGTTTACACACAGCAAGTGGCACTTACAATCCGATAAAGTACCACAAAAGGTCAACATTTTAAAAAAAGCTCTACTCCTTAAGTCACGGAGTAGAAATATTGTGAAAAAAGAATGCAAAATCAGTCATTAATCGAACATAGTATGCCATTTGTACTTGAATCTTAAATCGTTTTACTTATCTTAAAATCTTTTATCGTTTACTTTTTATAGTGTGATGTTATTGAAATATGTTTTCATCTTTAAACACAAAACTTTAAACCATATTAACGAATAATGTCAAAGGTTGGGCTTATTCAATTTTTTACAATACAAATTGATAAAAGATAAATAGACTCGTATATCATTCATATAACCCATTTTTGCCAGTGTTAAATCTCAAGCGAGTAAAACAAAACTATTTATCATGTCTTCGTTTAATCCTATCATAGCTCTGTTTAAAGTACATATACTAAAAGTGAAGGATAACGTAGTCCAGGAAAATTATTCACTTACATGATAATTAAAAAGATGTGCAAAGCATATGTTTCTTAAACTAGTGAAAATCAAGATCATTTTGATATTAATGTAAAAATTTTATAAATTTTTCCTTTTCATTTTTACTTTACCTTCTGGATTTTATAAAAGTCATTTAATGTCAAAATTTTATATAAATATTCTACAAAGTATATTCATATATAGAATAACAACCGTTGGGTGCCGAATATCACTGGGTCTGACCGGTACCCGATACAGTACAGCATGACCTATACTCAAACCCTGTACCGAAATAATGCGCATTTCTAAACTGTTACATATTAAAATTCGTCCTTCACAGAGTATTGTGATTTAAATTATTTGCTAATAGCAGTCATGGCCACTTAAACATTTTTTCTACCCTAAATCGTGAAAAGTTCTAAGCCGTTAAACAATATTATCAACATGAAACAATGTTCATTCAAGGGTAAATGTTGAGTGCACATATAAAAGTCAGTATTAATTAAAATTTCACCAAAATTGTGTTTAGTTCTATATTGTACTACTCAAAATTAATCAATTAACCAAGTCACCCATGGAAATTCTATAGATATTGTTTAAAAATGAATCAGTGTCGTTTAAGTCTTAAAAAGGGTGTGACAGTCTTTTTTTAATTTAGACATTTTTTATCATAAACATTTTACAATATCAATTATTGGTCAATCGCCATTTAAACAAGGGGACCAAGATGTCACTAGTTCGCTCACCTGACCCATCGAAATCACCCAAGCAATTACTTAGACAAGCATCCTGACCAAGTTTCATGACAGGCGAGTCAAAAATGTGACCACTAAAGTGTTAACAAGGATTTTTATTTTTGAGCAGTGTGACCTAGTATTTGACCCCAGGTGACCAATTTTCAAACTTGACCAAGAAATAGCCGTAACAAACTTTCAGACCAATTTCCAAGATATTTGGATCAAAACAGTAACCACTAGAGTGTTAAAAATATTTTTCTATTTTTAGCTACAGATCTGTGACCTAGTTTTTCATCCAAGATTACCCATGGTCGAACTCATTTGAGCAATTACCTAGACAAGCCTCCTGACAAAGTTTGATGATGGTTGAGGCAAAAATGTGATTGTTAGAGTGTTTACGGACGACGGACATTCAACGATCCTAAAAGCTCACCCTGAGCTAGCTCAGGTGCGCTAAAAAAATCGTTTGAAATATATTACTTATTCAGCTAAAGAATTGAGCATAATGTCACTTAAAAGGCAGAAAACACATACCATCTACACTTTAGTACAAATAAAGAGCTATCAAGTTTATCCGTGAATCGAAATAGCAACACATACCAAAATGAAATTATATCAATATTTTCGAAATATTTAGTTTCCGTTATGGTTGTTATAGTTATAATGTAAAATTATTCTATCAAAAGATGAATATAAATAGGGTAAATTTGAAATATAGACCAAAAATACCTAATATTTTTCTGTAATATTTAGGCATACAATCACGTTGTCTATACATTTGCATTCTTTATCACCATTTCACAATGCTTTCAAAGACATGCTTCGAGCTTTATTTGGAATACACATGCAAAATGATGTTATTTTTCAATAATTGACTTCTGCATTTAGACAGTTATGAACAAAATACGACAAAAAGGTGAATTATCCATAATTTCGACGCTAACCAAAGCAATGATTGTTTTGATGAATAACATCGAGGCGAACAAAAATACAATTTGACTTTTCTATAAATAAAGCACAAACGCATTTTGTCAATTGCTTTGTTATTGAAATTGGAAGCGTTTACCGAGATAAAAAGATCCTGAACATTCGATATTTGCCTAACAACATGATTTCACAGAATAATGTATATAAGTATGATGCTTACATACAATTCATCGTAACAATACATTTCGATATTAAAAACAACATGTTTTGATATATTTGAATCGCATATAAGTTTAGATATCTAAAGATACACAATACTTCGATAAACAGAGATGAAGTTATAAATTAGATTTAGTAAATATTGATAGAAGACTAAGAATGTTAAAAAGTGCTACTTGAAAAAGTTGTCCCGTACTTCATTATGAACAGTGTTGTTATTACATGTTCTTCTATCGGTACTTCGGAACTATTCAGCCCGAATACTTTGCACGAGTATTTTGGTTGTTTTTGAGTATTAAAGACTGAAAACCTCTTACGCGGGTTTTATGATTATGCTATAAGCAACTTCACGGTATGTGGTGCCATTGCTTTCGATTAATAATCTCCTTTTCCAATGAAACATTTATGAGCCGCGTCACGACAAAACCAACATAATGGGTTTGCGACCAGCGTGGATCCAGACCAGCCTGCGTCACGACAAAACCAACATAATGGGTTTGCGACCAGCGTGGATCCAGACCAGCCTGCGCTTCCGCGCAGTCTGATCAGGTTCAATGCTGTTCGCTTACAGACCAAATAAAAACAGCGAACAGCATGTACCTTGATCAGACTGGACTGATGCGCAGGCTTGTCTGGATCCATGCTGGTCGCAAACCCATTATGTTGGTTTTGTCGTGACGAGGCTCACATATATAATATGTTTATAGTTACAATGAAAATGCTTTACCTTCTTATTTATAGAATTATTTTAATTTATTTCGTACGTAATATAATTTTGCATTAATCTTATACGAATAGACACATTCCACAATTTTCAATGCTTTACCTTACCATAAAATAAATTTTCTGTTATGCTTTATTCAATTTGTTTTCATGATAACATATCATCTGTGGGTGACATTTAAATGTTTACCGTCCATGTCTGATGATACATGAAGTATGGACTCACGTCTAAAAAAAGATTATTAAATTGGATAGAACATGTTTTGATTAACGCAGGCAGCATATTTGTTCCTGGTATCAGATGCATTATATACCCTGCGTGTATTACTTTTATTAAACACTGGTATAAAACGACCTTTTTCGTGATTATAATTAATGCGTTTTTTTTCAATTGAATTGCTTGACGAGAATGCTTTTCAACGGCTACAATTGCACACACTTGTAAGACAGATCGTGTATAAAGAACATGCTCCTTAAAAAGGTACATTGCATTTGTTTACAGGAAATAACCAATTCGGACAAAAACCCAACGCTGTTCACATTTTTACAAATAAATTGTCTGAAATGTTGAAGATGAGTATTGATAATAATCAAAGTACTGTAAGTTCTGATCCAAGTTAAACTTTTTTATTAAAATAAGCAACATTATTTATTAGCAATGAGGGGGGAAGGGTATGTTTATATAAGGTCATTCAGAAACGCTTTTCAGTTCAGGTCTGGTCGACCCCTCATTATCTCTTAGTCATGCTACCCTATTGTACTTATGGAGAGAAACAGCTGCTGCAGATTTGTTTTCCTGGCCAGACAATAATTTTGCACTTTTTAATTGTATATATTCTTTCATAAAGTTATATTTATGAAACACCATGAAAGGTAATTAAAGTAATTTAATCGACAAATAAATTTATGTGTATGGATATTGCTGTTTTTGCACATATGCAAAAGGTCAAAACAGCAACATGACAACATAGGACGACCATGTATCGGCTTATGTGACGTAAAATATTATTTTTTCGTCAGTTCTAGAGAGAAGCACTTTAATGATTTCTTTTATAAAACAATCTTAACTACACAAGTGATTTTTCGACATTGTAAACTATGCTTTAGTGACCGTTTTCATCATCGATTTTGACTGCAAGCTTTGAAATACAAACTTCAGCATTACATATATGTATATTTTGCTACTTTACTTTATTTAGATTATAATTCACATGTCCTCTAACATGACAATTATAAGAGCCTGAAATACAATGTTATGTCCCCAATCATTCATGCTTATAGCTTATACCATACAAACTTAACCAAAAGTGTGCACAGACGCTGACTTCGACGCTCTGGCGAGAAGGATTGTTCTCTCTGTTAAAATGAATATAAATGAATATAAACATCCAGCTAAATATAGCTATGAGTGTATCAACCAAACGGAAAGTTTCCGAACTATTAATTGCATTTTTCTGTTACTGTAGTTGCCATTGTTAATTTATCACAAGAACGATTTTCCTATTTGTACTTTATCACTTAGAAAAATAATTGAAAGATAAACCAAAAGACCATGCAATATATTTTGTTGACTAGACACATTAATATTGGTTTGTTCGATAAATGTTCATGTTATTGCACAAACCAAGTGTTTGCTAAATAGTTCTCTGCTCTGTCAAGCAAAAGCGTTATCCAGTCATATAGAATATATCTCTAAAAAATGCGTACGTAAAATTAACAAGATAAAGAATAAAGTAATATAGAAAAAAACATGTATACATGTATAAATAAGGAAGCGTCTTTAGTAAAGTCATCCGAACACTTACATTAATTCTTTCAGCATATGTCTTTTATATAGGACCTTCTTTGGTTCATTTTAAAACTGTGAATAAATTCATTTATTATAATTAGTCTCCCTCATATAGATGTTATTATTCAACAAGTTTCCGGCCTTTGATTAGTCTGACATTTCATCCTTTGCCATCTTTTTCAAATAATTTCTAAAATATGACCCGGTTTTTCATGGAGATTATAAAATACAAAAAACGCAAGCTTTAATTAACGTAAAAAAGACATTTGCTTACAGATAACGTACTGGCATCAGGTGTTTTAAACACCTAATTTGTACGCATCCATTTTATGTATTTTTTCTGTATTGGAAAAAATAATATGTACATAATGAAAACATTCCTATTTTTACATTTCAAATAAATGTATTTTTTTTTTGCAATCAGTTTGTTGTTCACAAACCGCAAGTGTATCTGATGTAAGAAAGCATAAGTACAAAAATCATGCTACTTAATGAAAGTTTATAATGCAAAATTTCTTTGTATCTGACAACAGAAACCCGAAGAACTTTGCATTTCCTTATAAAGAGATGGTCTAATACGTAAAATTCGTCGACCGTCTTAGAATTCGGCATAAATATCAATTAAATTAATTATTCTATATTTGTACGGTGTTCCATTTCTAACTGGAAAATAGACACTAGTAAATACTATTAGTGTTATTCTACATAAAAAAATATAACAAATATAGCAGTATGTTTTTTTTAAAGAAACGCCTTAAGTGATATTTTATGAAACACCAAAAAATGCTTTTTCAAATGATTGTTATAATGACAATAGTAATGATGATAAAATAATTTGTCAAATATCTCGATATTGTAAGGTTTTTAACACTAGACGAATATATTTTCTCTTTTCCATCAACATGTTCTTTATTGTAAGTGTTCACTTACGGCGAAATCATATTTTGACAAAATAACTGTAAAATTATCAGAATATAATGTCACTGTGAGTGAAATGACCAAAACATACTTAAATGGCATCTGACAAATGGGTGTCATAAATATGTTATTTTTTGCCTAAATAAGACAGTGCTATATTATCATTCCGGTTGGCTATAATATATAGTAAACTTTGTTCCGAAACTATTTACTGCATTACTTTTTCCTTTAGTTCACATACATATATATCCATCATCTGTCAATACTTACATTTTCACTGAGATTAATAATAGAATAATTTGGCAAAAGGTGCAATTTATTGTGTTGCTGTTTGAGCAGACATAGTAATATAGGTGTTTATAATTGTTGGTAGTGTTACTGAACAAAGCATTTCTTCGATACATAGCGTTCTGTTCTGTATAAGAAGTGCAAAATATACAGTAAAACCCTATTAAACTAGATATTATCCTGACAAGAATATCGTTTCCTTTTAGTGCTGATAACAATTTCTGAGGATTTTATACGCTTTAAGAAATTGATTGGCTGATTATGATATGTCGCTATCCGTCCCTCCGTCTGTCTTTCGTCCATCTGTCCTAGGTCAATTGGTTTCTGCAGGATACCTTTCTGAATGATTTTAACGAATGTGTTTATATTTTGCACATTTGTATGTTATATCAAAACAAGTTCGATTTTCACAGTAGTCAGCTTATTTATGATAGACTTATGCCCCGCTTAAGCCAATTGTCTGTTAAATTTGGGTAACCGTTTGAAAGATTTCATTGATCAATGTTTGTACAGTACAGTCTATTAAAATACAGGAATGGTTTGATTTCCCCTGAAAACGACATGTTATTGAAAGAATTATGCCCCCTTTTAAGCGTATTTTCAGCGAAATTATTGATTTTCGAATGATATCTTTTGAAGGGTTTCAATGGTTAAGTCCATATTTGGCATGCACGCATGTAATGTCTAAACATTGGCCACGTTTAATTTTCTTTGCAATCGATGTATTACTGACATAAGGTTATTCCCCTTTATTTGCAAACACTCTATTGCTTTTCTGTCTATTATATAAACAAAATACATTGTATATTTTTACTTTCATAATTGACGGAAAAATCATCATTTATACTTGTTACAATAATAAATGTTTTATCTATCTTGATGGCTTTTTTGTTCGCAATACCTTCTTAATAATTTACCATCAAATGTATATTGCTACACCACAGCGAAGCTCTTGTTAGTATCAAGGTCTTTTCATTTAATTGGTGTTTAAATGTCATGTCACATGTAATTTACGTTAAATTTTAAAATAAATTGAATTAAATTCACCGCTTACTGACATTAAAGCCTTATTGAGTTTCAAGGTATTTGGAAAATTAATTGAACGAAATAAGACAAATATATATTTAATTATATACGTTTCAATCAATGTAGTTGTAAATAAGTACTTTCATAACAGTATTTGTGTTTTGTTTTGAAACAAAAATAAACGTTCAAATCAAAAAGACGAATTCTCTGTTTTTTATCTGCATATTAAATACTTTTTATCAGTTTTGGTTTTAGACAAATAACATTAAAATGAGCTGTAATAGATATTCTCTATAATTCTAAAGCTAAACTTAGTAACTAAATCTGAAATGTACTGACGATCTGGTAGTTGATTAATCAACACAGCAAAAAATCTCAAGAATTGCCATTTAATAGTTACAACTTTAATCTAGACCTTCCGTTTTGGAACAGTTATCTTTAAAATGTGGTAGACGGATTAGTCAAAATGAAGCATATTTATACATTGTTTACACTGTATTTTTTCATCTATCAATTCAATTTCACTGTTTATTTGTATTCTAATCGGCAGAGCTTGTTCTTTTTATATCAAAGTCGTCAAAATCTGTAAAGAGAATGACTTCCAATATTTTTATCACTTACACAAAGTAAATTATTTAACAGAACAAAATATATCAAATATGGATGAAATCTTAAATTCCATGGTGGGATACGAAGTCACAGCCATGAGAGACAAGATGTGCTGTTTGAAGTCAACTACCTTAACCACTCAGACACGAGCATTTTACTTACCATCAGGTTCTTCTATATTTATTGGAACAAGAGAACACATCGTGATCTTTTATTTAAAAAACATATTTCTTTAAAACATTATTTGCCTAACATAAACAATTTCTAGTGTTTTTTGAAATGATATCATTTGCTAGACGAAAATTGAAAGGTAAGTCTGTACAAACAACATTAAAAAGGACTGGTTCGGGTAAAACAAATGTAAAATATTGTGAGTGAATAATGATTGCCTTTGTATAGAATCGTCACAAAATTATATGCTATATTCGTCTTTAATCTTTCTTAACATTGTTTTACTAGAAACCAACTATAATGAACAGCTTTTTGAAAATAAACGTTCTGAAATGCAAATATCTTGCAGGAAATGGAAATAAATATTTTTGAAACATATCATTTATAAGATATGTACCATTTAAGTGATGCATTACAAGTAGATATAATCACAGGTCTCACAACACTTGTCCCGAAACATCTAATTCAACATGTCAAATTTAACTTTTAACAATTTTTACTATTATATCTATATATAATTTTTGTTATTTGACTTTCAAATTAATTATTGTTGTTAAAGATTTACATCTATCAAGCAGTATTTTACTTTTGAAGATTATATTATAATTTTATATTGCTGTACTTTTTACGTCTGTAAAGAAGTCCTATATTAGGGCGTTTGTTTAATTTTCACATGCTGCTCATTACAGATTCTAATATGAGAACTGTATTTATTTCACAGAATAACTAGATATAGTCAAAATACAATAAGTTATAATGTGTTTCCCTTTTGGATATAAGAAATGAATTGAAATCAATTTCATAAGATTTCTTCATGATGATTTTAAAAGTACAAATACGAAAAGCATAGTCTTAATTGGTTAAATTACATTAACATTCTTGAAAAACAATCAAGAATCAAAGTGAAAAAAGTGTACTGTGTATTTTCTGTGGTACATATTTTTTCTAAAGCAATTATTCTATGTGACTAAGTGGTATACAGTGTTTAATTACAATAGGCAAACACATTATTTCATCAGCGGTGTTATGTTATCTGTCAGCAATCTAAGCACGCCGTTCTAAGTCTAGGTTTATTTTGAGAACAGAGTTTCATTGAGATGACTATATGCGAGCATGAATAAAGGCAAACAAAAGACATTTATAAAGAAGAGAAACATTTTGTATGTCAAAAATTAGAATAAAAGAACCAAACTAAACAACTAGCAAAGAAGCATAAAGATCAGGAACGACTTTTAACATTGACCATACTCGCAAACTCATCGACCAAATATGTAATTCAATTTATTACTTCTACGTTAAAGGCACATTGTGCCTCGGGACGTCCGTGGCCGAGTTGTTAAGGTTTTGACTTCAAACCACTTGCTCCTCACTGCTGTGGGTTCGAATCCCGAAAACGACTTTGGATTCTTTCATGTGAGGAAGCTTTCAGCTAGCTTACGGAACGTCGGTGGTACTATTCAGGTGCCCGCTCGTGTCTGAAATAATACCCGGAAGGGCACATGACGTCTCCCTCCACCAGTAAACAATACATACATTACATACAATGATTCACTATAATTATACCAATTGCCAACAAAGCAAAGAAGATCTATATGGCACATAAATAATCTTTTGGAAACTGTTACAAGATACCAAATATAAAATTTTTTTGAGAAATAAAAATGATAGAATTTCTAAGGCATAATGAACATTTATCTTACATTTTGCATTTCCGTGTCGGAAAACAACAACAACACCCATAAAAATCCTAACTAAAACAGTTCCGTCTAAAATGCTGTTGTTATTAGGTATTGGTTTGAATTTAAATTTCAATTGATGAAGTTCAGATGTTTTCTTCAAATGCCTCCATATTTTGTGTTTTCTGTTTTCTTGATTTTGTTTCAGATATGTCTTCTCAATTTAAATTAAAGATAATTAATGGTGACTTTGATCAATCGATCAATGAAGCAAGCAAAGAATCACTTGTGTTGCTTATGGATACTTGTTTGTATTTAATCATTAATCATTTGGCAACTTGTGCAAGGGAGACAAATTTCTGCTGTCAAATTAAACGAATTATTCATTCGATCAAAATTTCTCGTTTTACCTCCCTTCGTCTATCATGTAACTATCAACTTTAAAGATCCTGTATGTTTTGTAATTTAGATTGCATACCACTCTTCATTGAATTATATATGTATGTAATTATGCAAATTTTTCAATTTTTAAACATGGAAGAATATGTAAAATATATTTTGCAAATATTTGTACACATTTAAGGTAATCATTAAATTATATGCATTCATTTCTTATTGGAAAAATTGACTTAGAATTTATAGAAAGCTAAATTCTAATTACCTCCTTTTATTTACATGTAATATTAAATTCGGTAATATCTTTATAAATAATGTTTTTTGTAACTTATAATATCGATAAATCTTAATTTGAGCACCAAAATTTGTATATAAAATCATAAAAATAATGTGTTACAGGATCTTTAATTAATGCTACCATAATAGCTACATATAGACATATCTACATTGTATAAACAGAACGTACAATGGAATTTATTACGATCTAAGAAAATGATAACTGAAATAATTTTAGCAGAATTTTGAATAAATCTGTTATTGTATTGTCCATATAGGAAAATGATTACCGGGGAGGGCCGACCGCTAATGTTGTAAGAACTTGGGCCCAACCCGTTTGCTTTTGCTGTTTAGAATACATATGAAATTTGTATCTGTACTGTATATACATGTATATAGCAATGAAATATGATAAAACATAGGAAAATGATTCGAAGGTCAGTTTTGTTTGATAGTTAACATTTGCCAAACAATTAATATACAATTACAATAATATAATATTATGTTGCCACTAGGCCTTAACTGATATCCACCGCAAATTTCAAGGACTTGAAAATACATTGACAATTTCAAAATATATAAGAATCTCATTCTCATTTCTGTAAATGGCCCTATTTACACAAGGACATATATAACTATTTAAATGTTCTTTCATTTAAATATTTTAAAGAAAAGTTTATTTGTGCAATTTGCCAAATCTTGATATACTGGTAAACGTTTCCACTTAATGAAAACTTATAGTGAAATACAATTCTCGGATATAAAGAAGATTATGTGAGCTTTAAAGAGGAGACATGTTAGGCCATTCTATTTGGAAATTATACGATGGTATAAAAGGCTTATTATGCACAATCTTATCTGATTTTAGATTACCAATGCAATTTCGAAAGAAACTGTATGTCTACTTGACCCTAAAAATATTTTATGATAGATAAATTTTATTAGTTTTGATTGCTTTCAATTCTGAATATATTATTTTATTAATTTAGGACTTACTTACTTTTGTATTGGTCTTTTCTGTCGTCCAGTAAATCAAGAAACTAATCCATCTTGTCTGTATAATCTCATTATTTTATCACAGTAGTTGAAATACATGATATTTACTAGAAAAAGTTATTGGAATTTGCTTTACAACTCATCATTTACGTACAAGTGGACTTATAAATGACCTTTGCCTCGTACATAATATATCAAGGTATTGTTTATACATATATTTGTATTCATATGTAAAACGTGTTTGAATTTACATTCCTATTTGTCTAGCTGACCCATGATTTGTTAAAGTGACATTATACCCATCCAAGGGTATATAATGCTTGAACGGGTGAATATCAAATTAACTTTTCATTTTTCTATAATTCCTCTTTATTTAATAATTAAGTTCGCATATACAATAAATAACGCAGAGATCCCAACTAAATTCCTGTAAAAATCTATTAGAATTTACACCTAACCCTTAGTTTATTAAAAGAGTGGGGCAGTCTTTTTAGATTTTAGGCTGATTAATAATTTTATTCAAAACATTTTCCAATATAAACTGTTGGTCAACACCACTTTGTTAGTTAATTTTTTGAAATATAAAGTCAATTCAGCTCAACTTGACTATGAAAATAAGAGCATAATGTCACTATAATAAAACCGATAAAACATATTTGGGTCTGACTCTTCAAGAAGGTGCTTATTTCTAATTAGAAAATATATACCTACTCATTTCCTTTGACTTTCGCTCTTTCTTGTTTGATTCTGTGACCACACGCTAATCGTTTTCGAAATGTATTAATAAAAAGTCATGGAAACTATAAAAAATGAAAATCATCGGACATCTTTATTTATAAGACTTTTAGATATGATGTAAATGACATTGTGCTGGAGGCTGGAAATTATTTTGATATAGTTAAGTTGTTGATATGATGGCTAAAATATACAATCTTATAGAATCTATAATACACGAATTGTTTTATAGATAAGCTTTACTAAAACAAGAAAACACTTGATGTTAAAATTCAACATACGTCTGAGAGTCATGAACACTTTCACCGTTTTAATAATCTATATTTAGTTACAATTAGATTTAATAATGTATTTATTTATTTTATTAATTACATCTTTACAAAATATACAACTTCTAAAATAATCACTTTGATTTAAGATATTTAAGGCGAAGAAAATTTAATATGAACTAATTTTGTATGCAGGGTAACTATAGTAGACATATAAAAAAAATGTTGAATAATAAAATATGTGTGTTTCTTTTATCATAGTAGCTAACTTAATAAAAAAAGTGTAGATACATTTGTTCAAAAACCGATGAGTCATTAATATTACTCGTTTCTCTTTTCAAGATATATCACTTTAATTATATCGTCAATTTTGAAATGAGACAATTCCGTTCCTTCATTTGAGGCATAATGTGACCAAATACAGAATTTTTTTATGTTATTTTGGGCAAGACAACTGCGCGATTGTCATAACATTTTAATAACATGTTTCAATAGACTTAGAATATTTAGTTCAGTGTTGACTGAATTCGACCACGTGATTGGTTCAATGAGGTTAAACTAACAAAAAATTTGACAACGAGCAGTCATTTCATTTACGCTTAGTACTTCACATCTATTTTGTTCATTCATCAGTTTCCTTTTCTCAATTGCTTTTGTTCTTGTTGAGTACCCAGGGTAACGCGTTTTTGATTTCTAACAAGTTATTTTAATGTGCTTTGTTCTGTTTCAAGTTCAATCGCACTCTTATACATATGGAATATATGGAATGAAATTGATAATTTGTCTATAAGGTATTAAATTGAACGCCGTGTCTAGGTTATTTAACATAAACATTCAATCACTACAAACATATTTTAAACAATTCCTTTTAATGATAAAAATTATTGCATTTTTTTTGTGTATTTTATTGTTTTGTGTTAATGTTCCGCTCCCAGTCATTTTTTTCCCTATCATTATGCCACATACTATAAAAAGGGCAATAACGTTAATGTCTGTATTACACCAAAGCTAGATATAGAAGGATGTATGTTTAAATGAGTACCTTTTCGATCAATCTTAAGTAAGGGTGACGTCAACAACTTTGAATAATGTGATCATTGCTGTACTCATGCAATGGTTTGTTTGTTTGCTTCATTTGACGCCTTTTTCAACAGTATTTCAGTCATATAGGCGGGTAGTTTCCTAACAATCGTTCCTAGAGAGTTACACCAGTACTAGACTACCTTCCTCCGCGCTAAACTACAAAAGCATCTCCCGGGGATCGAACCCACACCAGAGAGGTAACTGGATCAGAAGTCATCGACTCTAACCCCTGGACCACGGAGGCGGTCAAGCAGTGGTTTAACAACTAAGATTTTTATTAAGATTAAGTCTATAGTTACAGGTTATATCATCTAAAACCTGTTTTCACTATATTTTATCAAATTTTGTCTATATAAAACGTTTGCTGTACACCAAAATATTTTCTTGTTACGTATTTACTTCATTTCCTCTTCTAAAATTTGATCTATCATTACACTTGTTTTAATTTCCGAGACATAAGCTTATTTGTGCGTTAGATTTAAATACGTAATTCAAGTTTATATCTATTTGTATATCATTAAACCTTTTGTCCGCTGTATGAACTTCTTGTCCTATATACTGATACCTTTGTATTGGTATATATCATGTCGTAAACAATACATTTGCATTTATACAATTATAGAAAAGTTTTAGTATTTGAATGACTGTCCTGATTTTCATTTACCGTACGGAGTTTATTGTCTTTTACATAAGTGAAATCAGAAGGCGGGGGTGAGTGGAAAATGAAAGCGGAGAGGATATTAATTTTGACTATGCCAATGATTAAGCACTTACCCTCCAAAATTTTGTCATTCTGAACGTCTATGCAGTTTGCATTGAATCACTTTAATGAGTTGAGCTTAAGAATACACATTTCATGTTACTCATTTTCTATTTCTTCACAGGGCTTTAATGGAAATCACAACTCAGTTAAATTAACATTGATACGTTCCTTTACGTATATTTCTACTTCGTTTGCCTAATAGTTATCTATGACATCAAAATGAGAAGTAAAAGACATGGTTCATTATAATTATAAGAGTAAGTTGATGCATATACGTAGTTAACCAGTACTGTCTAACATAAATTTATTTATTTATAAACAATGCTAAATTTCGTAGTTCACTGTAAAATACTTAATTGCAAATACTATTAATATGATATGGCTGAAGTAAGGAATCTGTCAAAGTAAGTAATGCAAAACATAATTAATGTCTCATTTAACCGCATACAAAAAAAGCAACGTTCTGTTTATGTGTTGAATACTTTACATATGAATTTGACTCTAAAAAACAGGATTTGATAATTCTTCAATTTTGATAAAAAGGAATCGTTCAAAAGTCCGTTCGTGCCTGAAATAATAAATAGAAGGGCCCCTGAGGCTTTCCTTCTCCAAGAATGCTAGAAAGTCGCCACATAACCCATACTATTTTGGTGGGACGTAAAGCCCAATAAAAAAGAACATAACATGTATAAGTTGAAATTATTTAACACAATGATTAAATAGAATATAATGAGAAAAAGAAAGGAAACGTATTAATATAAAAGCAAACAATGAAGATAAAAAACAAATATAAAATTAATATGTGATTAAAACAGAGGCTATAAGAATAGAACGCAGACAAAACAATTAAGATTAGGAATTCAATATCCTACAAATGTCAAATGGACAATAAAAAAGCATGGAATAAGCTAATTAATGGCTAAAAAATAATAATATGTTTATAAGACTGAAAAATAGAAACAAATTGCGGAAAATGAAAATGGAAACTGCCAATATCCTGACAGATACATGCTATATGACTTGCTTATTAATTATTAAAATTTCAGTTTTATATTTTACATTTAAACTTTATAATTCTAAATCTGCTTTTCTTGTCAATGTTAATAACATTGTTCAAATGTGGAACGATGTGCATTTTAGATGTGAGTGTTGTTTTTGTTTGTTACTTAAAAAAAAGGAAGACATGAACATTTTTCTATCTATTAGTTGTAAGTGACATAATTTAACAATATATTTCTAAATGAAGTGCGGAGAATTATACAACTAGAAATGTGTCATCATGCCACGGATGCCCCCGCATGCAGCCAAAATTTCAGATGGTGCATTAATTATTTTTTTCCATTTTAAGTTCAAAGCCCTAAAATTTTTCAATGTTAACACAAACCATTTCCATACAATGTTCAAGGCACTGAAATTATTCAGTCTTAACCTTTTAGAAATAGCATATTGCATATTTGTAGCAAAAATAAAGGCTAAAAGAATGAGTGCTGAAACTGAAAGTTCAAAATATTTTCCAACATTCAGGAAAGATAAGTTTGTCTAAAGTCATCGAACGATGACCAAATTCAAACTTAAACTGCTTATTCCTAAAATGTATCTATATTATTTTCAAAGTGAAAGGGACATAACTCTGCCAAAAATCATCAAACCATGACTAAATTCCAACTTGACCTGTCCATTCCTTTGACATATCCATTTGTCAAATTAAAGTTGAATATGTAACAATATTGGGTAGATAATGAACAGAAACTGTAAATTTCATATTATTTTCAAAGTGAAAGGGGCATTACTCTGCCAAAAATCATTGAACCATGACCAAATTCGAACTTGGCCTGCGCATTCTTTTGACATATCCATATGTCACGTTTGAGTTGAATGTGTTGTACCTTGAGGGAGATAATGAACGGAAACTGAAAATTTCATATTACTTTCAAAGTGAAAGGGGCATAACTATGCCAAAAATCATTGAACCATGACCAGATTTGAACTTGACCTGCGCATTCTTTTGACATATCCGTATGTCACGTTTGAGTTAATGAACGGAAACTGAAAATTTCATATTATTTTCAAAGTAAAGGGGCATAACTCTGCCAAAAATCATCGAACCATGACCAAATACGAACTTGACCTGTATTTTCTCATGACATATCCATATGTCAATTTTGAGTTGAATGTGTCCAACCGTTCTTAAGATAATGAACGGAAACTGATGATGACGGAATGACAGAAGGACGGAAGGACGGAATGACGGAACAGGGTAACACTATATGCCCCGGCCATTACATGGCGGGGGCATAAAAATGTATATGATATATCTTTTCTAGAAATAGCATATTTAAGGCTTCACATTGAAACGCTTTATTTTCAACTTTATTTAATATATTATTCAAAATTACAAAACCTGCAATAAGATAAGTAAACCACTCTAAAAATGCAGGATTAATAATTAATTAATTAATAATAAATTTCCTTCCCAACAGTATCACTTTGTATGATTATTTTTAGACAATAGTTTATTATAAGAATAGGACGGCCATATTTGTCTTCTGTAGTTTTGGTTTCAAATTGAGATATAAAACATTATAAAATGACCTAGATTAAGTTAAAGATCAGCAATATATTAACATATGGACTTTTCCTTACAGGCACATCATGTCTTAGAAATCAATACTATTTTTATTCTTAAATAAAGTCTTATATGTATAATTTTATAATATTTTGATAATGAATTTAGTGCGTCTTAGATGTTAAACGTCAGAAAGTAGGGTTGAATGTGCAGTCATGTGCTGTAAAAATAGGAAAATGTAAACAAAGTAGTATTTTGACTTCCATACAAAATACTAACTCTCTATACTTACCCCAATTACCAAAGAGTAAAAGACGCAAACGACGGTTAGTCTATATTGCCAATGAATATTTTTGGAAGCTGTAAAAACATACCGAAAATAAAAAAAGTTTTGAAAAAATGAAAATGAAAACATTTCATGGGCTAAATGGGCCTTTAAACAACTTTGTATCTGTAAAAGACAAAGTTCAAATATAATTTTGAGTAAGGTAAAGTATCTTTATGGTCAAAAGCCAAAATAATTTCATTTAATACTATACTATTTGAAACATAAAGTTAATATCATCATTGTTTTGTAGTTTAGGATATTAGTAGTATTTGACTGAAATGAAATGCCTACATATCATATTCAAAGTTGAAAGTAAATTCTTTACGGAGCTACCAAAATCATATACGAAACACATGGAAAACGAAAACAGTGTAAATTATAAGCAGTGTTAATTATACAATTCATAAGGATTAACAACTACCATAATCACAAGCTAGTGAAATTGACGGCAAAATAGAACAACAATATCACAATAAGTCAATCAATACATTAATTCGAAAGAAAATTTTAAATTCGCAATTTAAGAAAAAACACCGTATTCGATAAATTTTTTTAAAAGATCTAGTTAATTTTTCTTGGGAAAAAGAAAAACAGTAAAAAATTTTTAAACGCGTGTACACTTTCATCTGGGAAATTTACAGAAAGAAAAATAGGTACGTCTAACTTCCCAACAGTCTGGTAATTTAAAAAAAGGGACCCGATCAAACAATAAAAAATAACCCAAAAATTAAAAAAACACCTCTTTTCTTTTAGTTAAAGGGGAAAAAACTACCTATGAAAAAAAAACTAACAAATAAATAATGATATTAACTTAAGTAAAGGCAACACAATCTAATCTAATCCTTTTCATTTTTTCCTTTTTCATTAAAAACTTAAGGCAGCTATCTGAATTTAGCATCCCGGTTTCTATTGAGAAAATTTCCGATGCCGTCATGATCCGTCCGATTTCTGAGAGAGTGATTCATAGTGGTTAAGCTAACATGAGCCTTACAAAATATCTGTCAATTTATTAACGTCTAAATTTCACAAATTATTTCGTATACTATGCAAAACATTCTGAGAGCAAGATGAGCAACTACATGTTAACAACAGTATTATCATGATCTAATAATAACCGATGAACATATTCGTTCATTAATGATGTTATAAACTTGTAACTGAACCATCTTATATTAATTTAATAAACTACTCAAAGTTTGCTTAACACCAAGAGTATTTTGTACCTATCTTATGTTGAATTATTAATGAAACAACAATGTATTCCTAATTCAATTATCAATGTTGACTTTAATTTTTGATCAGAACACTTGTACTAGTCGAAAATACATAAATATGATTACATACTTAAATATTCTGATAGAAAGGTATATAAAGTATATTCCAAAACTTTGTTTTAATGCCGAACTTTATTGATACATTTTGCACGAGAAATTAAATTGATGGCAATTTTGAGTTATAATTGGCTTTAAATGTATTACTCGTCGTGTTAAATCGAACGCAAATCATTAAAATGACAATGGCTTAATCTTAAAATAAACCTCAAAACTCGTCATGATAGTGTAATTACAATAACATTGTTATGTATTGAAACTCTTATGTTGAAATCACGACAATCATTCTTTCAAAAAGGAGAAGGGGGGGGGGGTGGTTTAGATGAAGTTAACACCTTTAGTTTTTTTAATATTTGCTAAAAATATAATGTTGGCTTTAACATTTTCCATTTAAAAGATTTATGTGAGCTTTTGTCCACAATGTAGTAATACTAGTACTTAAAAATAAAATATGTATTTAGATTTTCAACGGTCTGTTTTCTTTTTATCGATTTTTATTTATACATGTCAGGACGATTCACTATAATTTTGGTGACGATGCATGTCTGTCTATAAACAACACCACCAACCAAAACCCAAAGAAAAACAAAATCACAAAAAGACCTACAAAAAAACCAACACAATCAATAACAAAAACAACAATAACAACAACAAACGGAAAAGTAGAGTGGTGATTGATCTCGCTCATACTTTACTGTGTCCAAACTATCGTTTTCAATATTTATTGCATGGCAGACAATAAAATGCTAATGTCAAAAGTTTTGTTAACTAAAATATTTCTAAAACGAATGTCAGTATAAACGTCATGTAGTTATTTTGTCTCAAACAAAGTGAAAGGCTAAATGGAAAGAAAAACAACATAGAGTTTATAACTCGTCTACAATATTAGGTACACATACATTTGATAAAAAAAGAACACGTTTTAACCATGACCGCGATAATTTAAAAACATCATAATTGTTATTTAAAAAAACCAAAAAAAGAAAAGGTTGAAAAAAACAAAAACGCAACACAACGCGCAGACACCATGATTTCCCGGACCGATAATGGAAAAATCGGACAAAATGAAAAAATTTGGTTTAACCCGTTTTTTAAAAAAAAAGAAAAAAAAAAAAAACAACGAAAAAAAAAAAGAATTTTTAAAAATGGAAAAAACCCTGAACTTTGTTTGACGTTGCAAGTCCAAATTTCCCAATTAAAAAAAGAAAAAAAACTTTTATTTTAAAACCCTGGGGTGACAGATCTTAAAAAATCCAAAAAACCCTTTTAAAAAATTTTTAGAAATGCAATTTCAAAAAATTTTTGAAAAATTTTTTAAATTGAAATCAATCGAAAAAATTTTTATAATTTTAAATAAAAAGATGCTTTATCATGTAAAAAGGGATTCCCTTTTTCCCTATGGATTTGTTAAAAAATGATTTAAACTACAGTGTTTTTGTTTTTAATAACGATTTGGGAATTTTTAAAAAATGGTTTTCCCTCCTTTCATTAAAAAATTTTTTTAAAATTTTCCCACCCTTTTTTAAAAAAAAACAAGCCCTTTTTGGAATTTTAGCGGGAAAAACCCCCTCATGAGTTTTTTTTGTACAGATCAAAAATTTGGGGTGACCCTTTTTTAAACATTAACTAAGCACAGACTTTTTTTTTTACTTTTAACCCGAAATTAAAATTTTTAAATTTTTTAATTCATTTAAACACCCCTTTTATTCATAATTAAAAATTAAAAATAAGGGGCCCCCCCTTTTTTGGGGGTAATGAAAATTTTTCCCGAAAAATTTATTTAAAAAAATTAATTATTTTTTTTGTTTTTGTAAAAGTTTTCCCGTGGGCCCAAAAGCCCGGTTTTAACCCAAGGGCCGTTGTGACAATAAAAAGGGTGAAAAATCCCCAAAAAATACAAAAAATTTTTCAAAAATCAATTTTCAAAATTTAAAAACAAAAAGCGAAGCCCTGTTTTATGCTCAAAATATAGCTCAAATTTTATTGTTTAAAACATAAACAATTTTTTTTGGGGGAAAAAGGGGCCCAAAAATAAAAAAATCGCTGCTTTTTTCTTAAAAATAAAAACAATTGGTGAAAAAAAAATTTGCCCCAAAACTTCTGGAGCAATTTTAAAAGCGTTTTTACTTTTAAAGATAACCCACTAACAAATTCTTAGATACTTTTGAGACATTTCTTTTTTTTTATTTTTCCAAACCTAGTTTTACCAAAAACAAAAACGAAAAAAAGACAAACGTACGAATTTTTATAAATTTTAACAAAACTTTCCCAAAAGGCTTTTTGCTTTAAAATTTAAAAATAAAATTTCAATGAAAGACCCTTTAAACCCACAAAATATAGAAATGAATGGAAAGAAATTAAAAAGAAAGGTTTAAACCCAAAAAAACTTTTAAATTTAAGGGTCTGTCCCTTTATTTTCCAAACCCAATTTTTCACAACTATCCTTGTTCATTTATTTTCCTTTTTTTCAATTGTTAAATTTTTTTCCTATTGATAGGTTTTAAATAACTGGGTGTTGATTTGCAACAAAGGGAAAGTAAAATTGTTTGTCTTCTATTACAAAAGTTTAAAAATTTAACAAACCCCCATGGAATGAAAAAAAAAAACTCCGTAAAAACAATTTAAAATTTAAACGCGCGCTTTAGGGCAATTTTTTTTTTTTAAACTGAAAATTTGTGCAGAAATATGTTGATTTTTAAAATTTTTCCTTAAAAAAAAGGGGTATTTTTTCAGGTCAAGTCCCTCTTTATTTAAAATATATATGCCGTACTTTAAAAAGGAACGTTTATGATGCCGATCGGCATTGTGAAGCTATTTTTCCGCTCTGTAACAAGCACTTTGGGGTCAAAATCGAGAAATTGACCCCAAAGTTCGTTAATATGCTACATATCAACGCACTTTTGGTACCAGAGTTCTGAAGGTGTCATCTAAGTTCTGCTTAAATACTGAGTACTGACTTATTTCCGATCCGCGACATTGGAATATTTGAGGTGGAATTCAAGATGGCGGCCTGTGTCGGTGTGACGTAAAACCCAATCAAACAAACAAACAAACAAACAAACAAACAATATGGCGGACGATTCTTTGTTTGATGCTTAAGTGATAAATGTTTTATTAGTTTTACAACTAGAAATATCTAAAATTTGTGTTCATATAACAAAGTATTTAAAACCTGTGGATGTAGTCCAAATTAAAAAATGCCGCGAAAAAAAGCCGTTCGTCCCTCTTTACTTTATAACTTTTTTTGGGGCCATATTTGAGGAAAAATAGGGTAAAAAAAATTTTTTTTGAAAATTAATTAAAAAAACTCTATTGCAATATTTGGGGGAAAATAAAGTTTTTCCCATGGAAATAAATATGATTTTTCAAAATGATGTAAATACATTATTAAGTTATTTAACAAAATTTTAAATTCTTTTTTGGGGAAGCCCGTAACAAAACCCTTTTGTCAGAACCTTTTTTACTAAAAATTTAAAAATTTTTTAAAAGCTAACAAATTGATAATTGGGAAAAAAAGGGATCAGAGAAATGTAAGATGCTTGTTACATTGTACCTGAATAAAGTAGCTAGCAATAAATTTGAAATTATTGGTCATAAAAGTAGTCAAAACAATGTAGTATTTGATTTCCATATAAAATACTAATTCACTATAACTGTACTCATCATCGCCATGAAAAAGATGGTTCAGGTAATTGGCTAATGTGTTTTATTTGGATATTATAGGTGAACATCAAAATTAAAAATTAAAAAACAAAAAACAAAAACAAATTAAAGCATATTGAGCCTTTAAAACGTTACTTTTTAACCCTTGGGGAATCGACACCCCACAATCCCCTCTATAAATAATGTGAGAAATTTACGTTATTCTGAAGCTCCGCTCTTAATGTGAGACTACCTAAATAGTTTGGCTCTGTCTGGATCGACTGGGGCTTTGCCTGGGTCAACCGATGCCTTTTCGCGTCATTCCCGGGAAAAGATTGGGGGAAACGGGCCCCGGGAAAGAAAACCCTAGCTTTTACCGGGCCCCTGCCTAATGGCCCGGGGCGGGCCCCCTGGGGTGTTGGTTTAAAAGAAAATTTCCTGTGGGTGCCGGGTTTAAGTGGGGCCCAAAATAATTAACCGGGTTTAAATTTCCCGGGAAAATTAAAGGGGAAAAGATCCCCGGGCTTTGCCGGGAGAAGTAAAAATCGGGCTTTAATAATCGAAAAACAAACTTTTTTTAATGAAAAAATTTTTCACTTACTTTCCCAAAGTACAATTTTTTGTTTTTTATTAAATTTGTAGATATGTTTTTTTAAAATTTAGAAAATAAAAATGGGGTTTTTTTTTTGGGATCGATATTTTTATTCTCGTTTCCAAACAAACACATTTTTTTCACCAAAAAAACCCAAAATTTTCCCGGAGGGGTTTCATTGAAATTCCATTGATCCAAAACCCGGGGTATGAAAAAAAAACCCCCCCCTTTTTGCCCTTTTGCCGGGTTTCCCGGGGCCTCCAAAACCCGTAAATTACAATCTTAATGTAATATAGCGATTCAATAAACTAGAAAGTATTGCTTATACATTTCCAGATGATTCTGAAATCAAATTTTACAATTTTATGTTAAATTCCGCTTTAAGTGGTACAAGGGAGCATGGACGATCGCTTGCACTTTAATATAAGATCCGATCCTGCAACAATTTCAACGGTGTCATTTTCGACGGTCTTATCAAATTCCCCTTTTCTCTCTATCTAAATATTCTGACTAAATTAATTCAAGTGATAAACAACCTGAACTATTACATATTTGCGTGTTGAAAAATTGCAACATTTAAAATTGTAGTAAACTTTTTAATTTAACCTATTATTTCAAATTCGACGTAAAGATTTTATTTGCTAGAAATGATATATATAATCTCAACGCATATATACCTTGTTCAAGCTCTATAAGTCACAATAATGGAAATAATTAAAAATCTGGAGGAACATCATATCTTATATTTAATCATATTTGAATATTTTCTTTTCATTTCTTTTCTTTAGTTTTAACTTAACACTATTTTAAAGCATTTTAAAAACATTGTAAAATATAAAAATATATACCATTATAAACGTTATACATTTGTCAGCTGCATGCAGACAATATTTGTTAAATCCTGAGTATAAAGCTGTATATATTTAATATGTTCTTGTAGACAATGATTATCTTATGAAGTATAACGCAATCTTAGTCATTGAAAATGGTTTATTCTAATGTGTTCTGAAAGTAACCTCTGGGCATCTACAAAGCTTAAACAATATAATCACGCAATATTTACATCTTTGTTAAGATTTAAAAAAAAATGACATTGGAAAAAAACAGCAAGAATAACGAGCAAGACATCGTATGAAGTATGATTTTATAAAGTTTGCGAAAAGTAACATAATCATTAATCGAGATTTTTACCTTTTTTATTGGTCTTAAAATTCTTCGAAACCATTATTCTTTGTAAAAATTTTCAATATGGTATTATGTAAAACTTTCCGAGATTGATATTCCGTTTGACGCAGAATGTAGATTCTTCTCTTTCAAATAATTTATTAATCTTTATTTAAAACAAAGTTGACCGCTTATGCATTTTGTTTACAATAACAAACAACAAACACATACCAATGAAATATAAATAATAGATGAACTAAACGGGATTTTGCTAAAGCAAATCCATGTCATAAAGATGTAATAAATTTATGTTTTATTTTGTAATTGAAAACAGAAAACTATCTTAAACACAATGATAACGTGGGTTTTAGGGTTTTTTTTTTCAATTTTTTTGTTGATTTTTAAACACTTTTTTTTAATAAAATTTCCACCAAATAAATTTTTCCCCCACGTTACCCTTTTAAAATTTTTAAAAAATGACAATTGGGAAAAAAAAAGTAAAATACTATTCAAATTTAAAATTCTTTTTGCAAAATTCATAAAGAAAATAAAAAAAAGTGACAAATTTCCCGAGGTTTTTGGGGAAAATTATTTGTCTATAAAATAAACAACCGGTTTTTGTTCAAAAAAAATAATTTCAATAAATTTCAACAAAAATTTTTTTATTTTGAAAAAAAAACACATTATTAAAGGATGAAAATATTTATTTTAAAATATCCAATTTGCAAGACATTTTTTTAAGACATCCTTGAACACCAAACAAATTAAAAATTTTTAAATTTTAAAAATTTTTACTCACGAACATATCTACTAAAGCATATTTTTATTTTTCCCTTTGTCTAGACAAAGGTAGTCAGGATATGAAAACAAGACGGACAATAAACGCATACAGTTTAGAATAAAAAATATAAAACAGTTATTGAGCTTCTTGTGAAGTAGCAATGGTTTCCCATAATATCTAATACAAATTGCTTTATTTTAAATTTATTTTGCATATAAAATGTGCATGCCTGCTTTAAGTAATTTTAATATCGCCAGTGTAGCGCATGTATCTGTTAGAATCTGGATGTGGCTGTTTGCTTCTGTAAAAGCAACATTATGTAAAATATAATATTCCTCGCATATTTGAAAAATACAGTTAAAAGAGTTAATTTAAATTAACTGTACCCTGTCAGAAATATTGTAAATATCAGACACTATTTAAAATTTGCTCTTCAGCCCTTAAAATTTTGGCCTTTAAAGCAGCATGCCTCAAAATAATGCTATTTAATCATGAAAATTTTGAAAAAAAACTGTACTTAAGGTAATGACTCACCTAATGCATTAACCTCCACTTTGAAGAGTATTCAAAATAGGCTAGAACTACTGTCAACTGCATTGAAAACTGAGGGGCATAGATTAAAGCCCCAGAAGAGGCAAACAAAATTCTTTTATGCGCTTCTCGGACCACTCTTTTGGTTAACAAAATGTTCCGTTTTAATTAAAAAATTATTATCAGTATTTTTTGGCTAAATTATGCAAATATGGTTCCTGCTTTTTTCAAAAGTTCAATAGAATAAAACTAAAATGAGAAACTGTTTTTTAAATAAAATGTTCGACCCTTTTTCCCACTTTGCAGGCCCCCCCTTTCCCAAAAAATCCCCAAAAAAACAAAAAAGAGGCTGTTTTCAAAGTTTGCCTAATTTTTTTTCAAAGTTTATTGGCTGAGCTTGTCAAATATGAAATATTTTTACCATGTAGTTTTTATTTTATTTAACAGTTTCTCATTTCTGAAAAAGAGCCCTTCTAATAGCCGAGTTTTTGTTAAGAAAAATCTCCAGAACTCGTAAACCGTACGGTAAAATTTGTTTACATTTTGCATACAGGTGTCCTTTAAGGTATATGACTGACCTATGATGTGAATTTTACAGTTCCATTTAGGGGCTAAGAGGAAATATTGTGCAGTAAACAATGAAAGTAATTTACACATAGCAAATGGCACTGACAATCCACATTAAGTACCAAAAAAGAGGTCAAAATATTTTTAGAAAAAGAGAATCTCTTACTCATTTAGTCACGCAGTAGAACTATTGTGAGAAAAAATGCAAAATCAATCATTCATCAAACATAAAAATTTAATGTACATTTGTACTTGAAACTGAAATCCTGAATCTTTTAACTTTTATTAAAATCTTTTAATCTTTTACAATTTTATATAAATATTCCACACGGTATATTCATATATAGAATTACAACCGTTGGATGCCAAATGTCACTGGGTGAAAAAAAAAACAGTCTGACCGGTGCCCTTTTCAAATTTTTACATACGAAAACGTTATATTAAAATTCGTCCTTCACATAGTTTTGTGATTTGAACTAAATGCTAAATGCAGTCAATGCCGCTAAAACATTCTCTCCCCTAAAACGTTAACAGTTCTAACTATGGAAAGCCTTAACTGTCTTATAATTATAAACCTAAATGTTGTTATATCCATATAGCAATATATTGAGTCAACCTTTCCTTATACAATGTGCACTTATTAATATATTATGTGGATCCATCTTTATATGTAGTCAACTGAACAATATGTGATGTCAACGTGTTTTTATATGATGTCAATCCATCATTATACATTGTGCATTTTTGAATATATTATGTCAAAATAACAATATATGATGTCAATCTGTCCTTATATGATGTCAGTCTGCCATTATATGATGTGAAGTTATGAATATATTATGTGGAATAATTCTTATATAGAGTCAGCATTATATGATGTCAACGCGTCCTTATATGATGTCAATCTATCATTATACGATGTGCATTTTTTAGTATATTATGTGAAACCATCCTTATATAGAGTCATAATAACAATATATTATGTCAATATGTCCTTATAATTATGATGTCAATCTTTCATTATACGATGTGCATTAATGAATATATTATGTGGAACCGTCTTTATATAGAGTCAACTTAACATTATATGATGTCAACATGTCCTTATATGATGTCAGTCTTTCATTATACGATGTGCATTAATGAATATATTATGTAGAACCGTCTTTATATAGAGTCAACTTAACATTATATGATGTCAACACGTTCTTATATGATGTCAGTCTTTCATTATACGATGTGCATTAATGAATATATTATGTGGAACCGTCTTTATATAGAGACAACTTAACATTATATGATGTCAACACGTCCTTATATGATGTCAGTCTTTCATTATACGATGTGCATTAATGAATATATTATGTGGAACCGTCTTTATATAAAGTCAACTTAACATTTATTTATATGATGTCAACATGTCCTTATATGATGTCAGTCTTTCATTATACGATGTGCATTAATGAAATATTATGTGAAACCATCTTTATATAGAGTCAACTTAACATTATATGATGTCAGCATGTCCTTATATTATGTCAGTCTTTCATTATACGATGCGCATTAATGAATAAATTATGTGGAACCATCCTTATATAGAGTCAACTTAACAATATATGATGTGAATTTATCCTTATATGATGCCAGTCTTTCATTATATGATGTGCAATTACGAATATATTATGTGGAATCATTCTTACATAGAGTCAAAACAACACTACATTATGTAGAATTGTCTTTATATAGAGTCAGCTTACCACTATATGAATTTCTTTTCTTCGAGTTTTCCTGCTGTTGCCACGAACGGTGCATAGTGAGATATAACCCGGTAAATTTAACCCCATCAGTATAATGACAGAAGCACACCATATAATGATGTTTGCACTTCATATAAAGCAGCGGTCGTATAACAATAGCTGCACATCGTATAATGAAAGATTCACATAATATATTGATAAGTTGACTGTATATAACGATGCAACCACATAATATATTAATAAATGCACATCGTATAATAATAGATGCACATCGTATAATGAAAAGATTGACATCTTATATTGATAAGTTGACTGTATATAATGATTGTACCACATCATATATTCATAAATGCACATCGTATGATTATTGGTCGACATCATATAAAGACACATTGACCTCATATATTGTTCAGGGTTTACTTCCCTATAAGGTCAAACTACAAATAATTCAAAATGCAAAATTTTATAAAAAAAGAAATGGGAAAAACAACGTTTTATTTTTTAAAAATCATAAGCCCTTCAAGGCTTTTTCCCCTAAACTATCAACTAATAAAATGAATCCCTGTTCCCCTTTAAGGGGAAATGGGAGTGCACTGGTAAAAATCAATAAACTTTAAATGTTCCAAAAAATTGGGTTTTAGGTTTAAAATTCCTTTCAAAGCCAAAAACATCATTTATCCCCCTTCCCCCCAAGGGAAAATTTTGAAATAAATTTTTTCAAAAAGAAAACGGTGTCTTTTAAAAATTTTAAAAAAAAAGTTTGGGGATCATTTTGGGTTTAAAAAATTTAGACATTTTTAAACAAAAACATTTTACAGTATCAATAATTGGTCAATCGCTATGTTAAAAAACTATTTTTTGAAACATATTAATTATTTAGCGAAAGGATTGAGCAAAATGTCACTTTGAATATAGAAAACATAATATTATTTCAGTATTTTCGAAATATTGAGTTGCCGTATGGTTGTTATATTTATAATGTAGCAATATTCTATCAAAAGATGAATATAAATAAGGTAAATTTGGACTTTAGACCGAAAATAGCTATATTTTTCTGTATTATTTGGGCATTCAATCACGTTGTCTATACATTTTGCATTCTTTACCACCACTTCACCATGCTTTCTAAGACATGCTACGTACTTTATTTTGAAAACACATGCAAAATAATACTATTTTGTCATAATTGACTTCTCCATTCAGACAGTTACGGACAAAACACTAGACAAAAAGGTAAATTATCCATAATTTCGACGCTAACAAAGACAATGATTGTTTTGATGAATTACATCCAGGCGAACAAAAATAAAATTGACTTTTCTATATATAAGCCCAAACGCATTTTGTCAATTGCTTTGTTTTTGAAATTGGAAGTGTCTACCGAGGTAAAAGATCCCGAACATGCGATATTTACATAGCAACATACTTTCACACACAAATATAAATAAGTATGACGCTTACATACAATTCATCGTAAACTACATTTAGAGATAAAAATAACACTTTTTGATATATATATATATAAGTTTCGATACTTAAAGATACACATCACTTCGATAAACAGAGATAAAGTCATGACTAAGAATGTAAGAAAGTGCTGCTTGAAAAAATTGTCCCGTACTTCATTGCAGTGTTGTTATTATTTCTAGTCCTTTGGAACTATTTAGCTCTAATACCTTGTACGAGTATTTTGGGTGTTTTTGAGTATTAAAGATTAAAAAACCTCTTATGCGGCTTTTATGACTATGCAATAAGCAACTACTTGATATTTGATACCTTTGCTTTCGAAGGGTCTCCCCTTTCTAGAATTTCCCAAAAAAATATATCCGTAATTTGTTTGCACATAGTTACCATGGAAATGTTTAACCTTCTTATTTATAGAATAATTGTCATTTATGCCGTACGTTATATCAATTTGCATGTATCTTTATATAAAAGACATTTCGCATTCTTAAATTCTATAATTAACCATTCAATAAATTTTCTGTTATACTTAATTCAATTTGTTTTCATGTTGACATATTATCTGTGGGTGACATTTAAATCTTTACCATCTTTTTCTGATATGTGAAATATGGGCTTACGTCAAAAGAAAGAGTATTAAATTGTAAAGAGCACGCTTTTATTAACACAAGCAATATATTTCCTTATAAATGACTTGTATTTAGTATCAATTTCATTATACACACAACGTGTACACAATTTTTCTAATTACCTTTATTGAACACTTGTATAAAAATTCTATTTCCGCTCCTCTACTTAATGCATTTTATTTTCCATTGAATTGTTTGACGAGATTCAATTGCCGCACGTGTACACAAATGTAAGACAGCTATGGACAAAGAATATGCTTCTCAATAAAAGTATTATTGCAACTGCTATCAGGAAATAACACATTCAGGTGAAAACTACGGTTTTTACATTTTTACAAATACATTGTCTCAACCGTTTTAGGTGAATAATGATAATAATCAAATTACTTAACTTCTGATCAAAGTTAATTCTTTTTTTTAAAAATAAGCAACATTGTTTATTAGCAATGAACGGGCAAATATGTTTGTGTTCTGTCATTCAAAAAACGATTTTCAATTCTTTAGTCGGGCCGACTCCTCAAAATCTCTTAGGCATGCTACCCAGGGCTAGCACTGGCTATTTTTTTCTTTGAGACAATTTTTAGTTTGAGGGGCTGACATCAAAATAACTATGTCTTTGCTGTTTTTCTTTAACAGTCTATATGAACTTTACTATCTCTATATTTACTTTACATATAATGGTTTATTTCTGCTATTTAATGAACACTTAAAAAGGCATGTGATATCAACAAAAACAAGGAATATCATTCAACTTTTTATTTTTTAAGGTAAATTTTAATAACATTACATTTCAAAATTAGCACATCATATATCACACATATCACACAATTCAATCAAATAATAACACTTCTATACAATGTGAAAAAAGATACTTCAAATAAATACCTCTTAAAAGTTATATACTTTTAAAACCGAGTACTAGGTGTAGTTACTTTACATTTAAAAAAAATATTATGTCTCCCCTAGTACACCATATATATTTCTTTTAAAAAAAGATAAAAAAATATCAACTATACATGTAGAACCCTTTTGTACTGATGGATAAAAACAGCTGCTGGGGATGATTTGTTTTCCGGGCTAGACACTTTTTTTGCACCCTTTAATGGAATATAATCTTATATTCAGTTATATTTATGAAACGCCATGAAAAGTAATTACATCGAAAAATATTTATATGCGTATGGATATTGTTGCTCCTGCGCATATGTAAAAGGTCCAAACAACAATATGCCAACAAAAGAAGTCCATGTATCGGCTTTAATGACGTAAAATATTATTTGCTATTTAGATCTAGATCAAAGCACTCTAATGATTTCTTTATAAAAACAATCTAAACTACACAAATGATGTTTCAATTTTGTAAAATAAGCATTTATTACCGTTTTTATAATCGATTTATGATTGCAATTTTTGAAATACAAACTTCAGCACATTCATACATGTACATGCATACCTAGTTATTTTACTTTATTCAGATTATAATTCACATGTCCTCTAAAATAACAATAATTAGAGACTGAAATACAATGTAGTGTCTTCTATGCATTCTTTCCAAGAGCTTGTACCATAACAAAATCTTACTAACATGTGTGCACAGACGCTGACGTTGACGTCCCGACAATGTATGTGTGTTTGGGCTTGTTTACGCCCCGGCGAGACGGATAATGGATAGAAACATCCGGCTAAAATTGCTATGACTGTATTAATAAAACGGAATGTTTCTGAAATATTTATTGCAATTTTTCTGACACTGTAGTTGCCATTATTGGTTTATCACAAGCACGCTTTTCCTATTTGTATTTTATCACTTAGAAAACTAATTAAACGATAAACCAAAAGACCATGCAATATATTTTGTTGACTAGACACATTAATATTGTTTTTTTCGATTATTGTTCATGTTGCACAAACCAATTGTTTGATACAGAGCTTTCTGCTCTGTCACGCAAAAGCGTTATCAAATCATATAATATTATAAATTTATTTAGAATATATCTCTAAAAATGCGAATGTAAAATTTAGATGATAAAGAAAATGTAATATATTAACGAACATGTATACTACGTGAATAATTCATTGATCTATCTAGTTAATAAATACTTCAGTCTAAGCCGCATTTTTTTTTCACGGAAACTCATGTTTTAAGATAAAACTGCCTCTTTGTTATGGGTAACTATAAGTAGTATTTATAGTAAAAGGTTTATTTAAAAGGTGCAGTTAAAAATCCTCTATAGAAATCAACGTTTAATGTTAGCAAAGTTATATTCTACTGGTAAGCTCGTCAAATACAGCAACAATTCCAATCATATGATACCATTGTCAAAGCATCGTTTTAAGTGAATTATCTATAATTGTTTATCAATACTTTATTAATGGGATTGTTTTCTTAATTGAACCTACATATTTTTCATTTTTGGTCAAAACACAAATAAAAATATAGTTTTTAAGTTCAAGACTATTTCATCATAAGAAACTAAATACTTATATATAAACATTATACCGAAAGCTGTATTTTTGTTGATCGATGTTAAATCTACACTGCTTTTGCAGACAGAAATAATATTTTTAAAATATATTGACAGTTGTTGTTTGAAAATTCATTTAAACATAAAAAACATTTAGTTTCAATTCGAAATCATTTGTTTAAAAATCATGCTATCATTGTGTTCACAGATTCAATTCAAGTTTTTGGGTTGAATAAATTCATAATACTTTGGCAGCATACTTTGGTACCAGAAAAGTATGGTAGTTATATAGGTCTTCAAATTGGCATATCAAAGGCAAAACAACACAAATGTGCTCATGCTCAAATTCATATTTATATATATTCTTTAAGATAGAGGTCTAGCAATGCGAATAATGTGCAGCAAATGCTAATACTTCATGCACATACACATTGTCTCATAACTTTGTTGTTAATTCAAAATAGAGTCGGAGAAGAACTATATAAGATTTTATATCTTTCGTTCTAATCCATTTCATCATTGTATATATTGAATGATTGTATATTATGTACTGTGTATGCTTATGAATAAAATATGTTTAAACTAATACTTCATGTTAAAACGAATCATGTCAAAGAGCAAATGCCACTAACATGATGCATTACAATTGAATATAATAACGAGTCAACATACATTGGCTTCAAAACATCTTATACGACGTCTTCATTTTAATTTACTGTATCCCATTTTGTTTGCACGAATACATGAATTTAAATGCTTGTTTTAAGATTATTTATTTCAAGATACATAAAATTGATCAATATATTAGTGTTAAATTTTATTGAACGTATGATTGAGCTGGTTTGACTATTTTTGAATCTTTTGAATCTTTTTTCTTTACTATTTAATGACATTTCTATAATGTTAATGTTTAAAAAAGACTATTTCAAAGATATTTGCATGAAATTTGTCATTATTTACAATTTAATAAAACGGAAAATAGGCAAATAGCACATAGATCGTGTACCTAAGTGAAAGGGACTCCACTTGACATAAACAGAGAGAATTTTTTTTTCCAAGATTTGTGTACCATTTCATGTAATTCTGGATCCATAACTTATGTGCAAATTTTCATATCATTGGCTCACTCCTTCTGGCAAGAACAATTAATTTCACTTGGCAAAATGACCCATAAATGAAAAAAGTTTATCACTCAAATCGGGGTAAAAATCAACCAAAAAAATCCTTTGCATAATTTTCCATTTAAACTTTTTCACTTTTATACATGAGGGAATTTCAAATTTTATGTGTGTAAGACTTTAACCTCAGTTCTTCTTAAAGTCTTTAATAAGAAAACTTGCTCGATGCCTGGTATTCAATTCAACATATCTTCTTTTTCTTTTTTGTACAAGACATTGCAATTTCTAAAAAAATAATTTTATACATGTATAATGTTACAAGGTGAACAAATATATCTAAAAATCATTGAAATATTTTTTATTGAAATGCTAGAAGATAAATAGAAATATGGAACATTTTTCTATAACGTCATAATATCTAAATACAAGAACTTATCATGTCATCCATTTATTTAATTCTATGCTTTATGTGTCATTTTCTAAAGTAGAAAATAAACAAATTAACACATTATCACCATAAACCGAATATAGAGTTTTCATATTACATTGTGATTTTTTGGTACTTTCGAGGGATCACCCTTTTTCTAAATTTTTTTTATGTTATATCAATTATATTTTGTATGCAATTTTACTTTTCAGCACAACAAAAGTTTATTGCGTTGCAACAAGTCAAACCATTCATTTAAAAGTTTCCAGTAGACACAAGTAGAGTATGCTTTTCGATAAATGTGTGACGACATTCAGGGTTTATTGAACAACATATATTGGCTATTAAATGAAGATGAAAATTTTCCTGACTAATGATTGCATTCTTTGAATTTTAGTATTCTTATATTGAACAAAATTGAAAGGAAAATGGGATAAATAAAATAACTGAGCACACTTTTTCATATATCTGTTAAACGCTACTATAAAGTTTTTATCCATTACAATTTTAACCCCTGTTTCCATTATAAAGTGAGTTTTCCTGCTTAAACGATAAAAAACATAAACAATTTTCATAACAAAAATACCCTCAACGTACAAGAATAAATAACAAAATGGAAGGAACACAGAAGACAAAAAATCAAAATATTAAGAAATAGAACGATCCCAGCACACTCATAAAATAATTAAAAGGTAAAGCGTAAAGCATATTTAAAGCGTACTCTTGTGCTTTTGTTTCGTTTATATGTATTTAGAAAGTAAATAGAGCGAAAGTTACACAACTATAAATCTATTGAAAATATACATGTGTCAATTTTCAAACAAGCTAGTGGTAAATAAGTACCTTTACAACCGTTTTCGAGTTTCGTTTTGAAAAAAATCCTGTAAAGATGAAAATAAAAAGATACATTTGTTGTGTTTTACATATTGAATAATTATCATCAGTTTTGATTTTATACAATTTACATAACAAGGAGCTGTAATGTATATTTTCTATCATTTTAAAGCTAAACTTAACCGTAGGTCTGGTAGTTGATGCATCACTAAAGCAAAAAAAGCAAATTACGTAAATTCTCTAGACGTTGCCATTTACTAGTTACAGCTTTTATCTAGACCAGTAAACTTAAATGTGGTACACAGATTAGTCAAAACTAGGCATCTTCATATACCGTCAACACAATTGTGAACACTCACTTGAATTCAATTTTACTGTTCATCGATACTTTAATCGACTGAGCATGCTCTTTAACTATTTATATCGTCAAAATCTGCAAAGTGAACCATTTTCAATATTTTGTTATCATTAAATTTTACAGAAAGTAAATTATTTTACTGAGGAAATAAATATTAATTCTGAGTGCACTGTTGAAGTCCAAGGTGGGATACGAAGCCACAGCGGTAAGAGGCAATTTGTGTTGTTTGAAGTCATCTACCTTATTTACTCAGACACGAATACTTTACTTAGAAGCATAAGGTTCTTCTATATTTATTGGCGCCTCAACAGTACAGGAGAACACATCGTGATTTAAAAAAAAAACTTATTTCTTTAAAACGTTTTTGCCTAACATAAACCTTTTCAAGTGCCCTTTTAAATGATTTTATTTCATTTACGGAACAAAGATTGATTAGTTAGGTTGTACATAAAACATTTAAAAGGAGTAGTTCGGGTAAAACAAAATTTAATGCTTTATATTGTAAATGGATAATAATTGGCATTATACCGAACAGAAAATCGTCATTACTTATTCCCTACATTGCTTTACTAGAAACCAAATATAACATAATTAAAAAGGCGATTTATACTTGAAAATAAACATCTTACAATGCAAAGTTTTTGCAGCAAATGGAAATAAGTCTTTTTGGAGGAGATCTTTAAATAGATATGTACCATTTAAGTGATGCATTACAATCGGATATAATCACAGGTCTCCCAACACTTGCCCCGAAACATGTAATACAACATGTCAAATTTCATTTATAACATTTCTTCCACTATTGTATTTATATTTGGTTTTGTTATTTTACTATCAAATTAAATAATGTTGTTAAAATAAAACATCTATCAAAATCCTTTTTACTTTTGACGATGTGGCTCTTTACAGATTCTTATATGAAAAATATATTTCTTTATTAATAACAGAATGATTAAATATAGCAAAAATACAATATGTTCAAATATGTACCTATTCTGTATATAATAAATGAAAATAAATCAGTTTTATAAAAATTCGTCAAGTCTTCACGGTTTTAAGAGTACAAATGCGAAAAGCATAGTGTTAATTATAGTATTAAATATCATTATAATTCTTGAACAATCAAGAATAATAGTTTGTTTTCGTAGAAAAGGATAAAATGTTCATCACTAAAAAATCCGTGTTAATCCTAGACATACGTGCCAAAGTGAAAAATGAACAATGTGTATTTTCTGTGGTAATCAAATATTTTTATAAGCAATTATTGTATATGACCAAGTGATATTAACTGTTTAATTACAATAGGCAAATACAAATTTAATTAGCCGTGTTATGTAATATGTATGTTATTTAAGCACGCCGTTCTAAATCTAGACACTTGGGAAAAGTAATTGAATATACTGTCTAGGTTTATTTTTAGAAAGCATTTAATTAAGCAACCTTGAAGTTTCATTGAGATGACTAATGTGATGACAATGAATCAAGGCAAACAAAACATTTTCAAAGGAAAGAAACAAACTATCCAGCTAGTTTAGGGAACGTCGGTGGTTCTACTCAGGTGCCCGTTCGTGCCCGAACTAATTCACGGAAGGGCACCTGAGCTCTTCCTCCACCAGTCAAGCTGGAACGTCGCGATATGACCTATACTGTGTCGATATGACGTAAAACCCAAGTAAGAGAGGAGAGACGATGAGAAACATTTTATATGGCAAAAATAAGAAGAAATAGAAACAAACTAAACATGTGAACAAAGAAGCATAATCCTGAACGACTTTTAAACATTGACAAAACTTGAACAAAACAATATCTTGCAAAGTAAACTCATCTTAATGGCCAAGCATACAATTCAATTTATTACCTCTACGTTAAAGTCACATTATACCTATGAAATTTATATTTTAATAATTGTCAAGAAATGTCAATCACGTGTTTAATAATCTTAAAAAACAACGGATTACTAACATGTAAGATATCCACAACAGAAGAAATTACCACAGAACTTGAAACAATGGGCCACAAAGGTACCAAAATGCACACGCAATTATAGTATTTGACTGACAGTATAATACATAAAATAATTCAATATAATTACACAAATTACCGACAGAGTAACGAACATGACCCCAAAGATAGTTCGTCTATTTGGCTCATGAGTTATCGTTTGGAAACTGTTACAAGATTCCAAAAATATAAATCTTTTGAGAAATTAAAATAATAGAATTTCTGAGGCATAATGGACATTACCTTACATTTTGCATTTCCGCGTCGGAAAAAGCAAGAACAACGAAAATCACAACAAAAACAGTTCCTTTTAATATGCTGCTGTCCCTTGTTATTGGTTTGAATTTTAATTTCAAATAAGGATGTTTAAGATGTGTTCTTCAAATGCCTCCTCATTTTGAGTTTTAGCTTTTGTTTCAGATATGTCTGTTCCAATTTAATAAAAGATAATAAATGGTGGTTTTAAGCTGGTTCAAAAAACAATTTATAACCGCCGTTTCTGTATTCAAAAACACATCGAAACGTTTGAAAGGTGACAAGCTATGCTTTTGTACAATTAATATTTCTACAAATTCAAATTAACAATATAATTAATTTTCTTGTAATATATTTCTTTTCCATCTTTTATGTCAGTCAATTAATCGATCGGAAAATGAATGAATCTATCGATCAATAAAGCAAGCAAACCATTCAGCAAGTTAGCAAGTTGTGATATGTCCTACTTTTGGATACTTGTTTGTATTCAATCAATAAACATTTGGCAACCTGCGCAAGGGAGTGAAATGTGCACCGTGAATTAAAAAAAAATAATCCATTTTAATTTTATTTTCGATCAAAATCTCTCGTAGTACCTCCCTTCGCTCACATGTAACTATCAACTAAAAGTCGACTGCAATAGCTACATATAGACATATCTATAAGCAGAATGTGCAATGTAATTTATTACAATCTGAGAAGATGATTACTGAAGCAATCTCTAGCAAACACTTTGGCTTCTGTCGTATAATTTTCATTTTGCCTATATGTCAATATGTTTTTACATTTGTATTATAATAGCAGATTCCTTGAATTGTAAGGCAAAGTCTTTGATTTACTCGACATAAGCAAAAAAAAAAAAAAAAAAAAAAAAAAAAAAACGCCAGCAACACATTTAACATTTAACTTATATTCAGTATGAGGCATAAATAACTTTATTATTAATGGAATGCAAACACAGTGTCTCGATTCAATTTAGGGGACACAACAAATTTACATTTAAATTTCTAAATGCAATGTCTAAGATGGTTATTTAAGAATATCCCTGATAAATAATTAGGTGATTAAAGTGAACTATAATGTTCTAGAATTCGACATTGCACTTATATATACGACCGTATAATGTTGTTACTAACGTAGGATAATAGAAAAATCCTACTTAATTATCATTTGTTGAGTTTTGAGATTAGTGCATAAGTCCTGTTCTTATTTGTTTAAATACAAAGGCAATTTCGTGTGAAAATTTATCATCATGATTCATCTGTGAGTCTGAAATGGTAAACAATTGTGTCAGGAAATTAGTTTAGCTTGCTGAAGAGGAAATAATATTCGGACTAGTTATATTCTCGTATAGTTATCTTTATCCCCGGATAAACAAACAACAATGCCATCATGCCTTCATCAAAACAATTCATTATAAATCTGCATCAGTAAAAAAACTGATTGGTGAAATGAAATATAAAATACAAAAATAAAAATCTTGGATAGATTATTTTATATAATATATATAATCATAAAACATATTCTAAATAATTGACAAATTTGAAAATAATTGTGAATGATCGTGTTTGAGAATATGTGTTTCCTTTAAAAAAAGTTATAAACATTTTATTGAAAATGTATTTTTTCTAAAGAATCTCATTTAAAAAGAAGTCGCATAAGTAGGTGATTAACTAATATGGTATCATTGGGCAGCCCATAATGTCGTTGCAAAAATCACATAACAAGACTTTCAATCAAATATGAAGGACTTTAATGAAAACCAAACTGTCTTGATGAAAACGAAAGAGTCTAAAATCGTTGTCAGTTTCAAACTTCATGATAACACATCTTTTTACAGTTATGGCAAAAAGGAGTTATATTCTCTTTAAATTAGGCACGACACACGAATATGATACACATATTATAAACATCATAAGTAATTTATAATAACCAGATGTTTGAGCAGTACTTGTTAATTATCATTTTAATTCAGTTACTAAAAAATGCCAATAACTTAAAACACATAATTATGTTCATCTACAGGTAATTTACGAGAGGCCTTTTATCAGATTTATATGTAGTTTTCAGAAAAGAAAGAAGAAAAAAGATTAATGTATGACGTTTGTCATATCTATTATATTTTCCTTCCGCTGTTGTAACATAAAATGTGTCTTGAACGTTGAGAAAAAAACCTGCATTTAACGCCGTCTAATGTCATGTATTGCAACATTTCTCCATTTATCAGATCAAACAATTGTATTTGCAAATAAATTACTCATACACATTTGAATTTCAATTGGTTAAATAATTAACGGGTTAGTTGTTATACAGACATATTTATATAACTTCAGAGAAGTTGATTATTGATATGCATTACTAAGGGAGTCTTCACTTTGAAAAGTAATAGATGGTGTAATGTCGTTCAGCTATGTTGCCTTTTCAATATAAATTAATTTCCTGGCAGAGTGCATATCATGACCTGATTTTCATGATAGCAACTTTATCGTTTGACTCAATAGTAGACTAAGTTAGGTCTCAGCCTCGGGATAGATGAGTGGATACAATGATTGTATTTTACGCCAGGGATATTGGAACCGATGTCTATACAGAAATACATTTAATGTTTTTATAAATAAATTGTAAAGAAAATCAGCAAAATGCTGAACTTTAACACTTATTAAAATGAAAATATATCGAATAAAGTACATTTAGTTGTGTACATTGCTTATTGGTGAAAACATTTCTTTACGGTTTGTCATGATTAACAAGAAAAATACGGAAAACAAATTGTATTAAAAAACAAAACAAAAAAACCCCAACAAAATGACTCTATTTAATGACAAATGGGAGTAAACCACAAATACATAGTAAACAACATATGTGTCCAAAAATGAAAATAAAATACAGCTGAAGAACATTAAAATTAATAAAGCATCTTATTTGGAGCCCGGTCAATAGAATTAGATGATCAATATGCAAATACTTTGTGCGTTAGCTCAATGGGAAAGTCTGTAATAATATGTCAAAATTAAATTTAGGAAAGAAGAAGCTGCTATTGTTGGCTTATAATTTAAATACATCTGATATATTGTTCATATCAGAAAACGTTTTGAATGTCTGTTTCGATATTTATAGTCTTGATTTGTTTTTGATTGTTTACATTTGCGAAATGCTTAAAATGCAATTACAATAAATTGATGTTGCCACTAGGCCCTAACTGTTGACTTAGAGCAAATGATAGAGAAAATAAAGAAACATTGACAATTTCAAAATATCTTAGAATCTCATTTCTGTTAATGGTCCTATTTTCACAAGGGCATGTATTAATGTTTTATTTATTTTCAAATGTTCTTGTATGGAAATATTTTTAAGGAAACGTTTATTTGCGCACTTTGCTAAATCTTGATCTGTTGGTAAACGATTTCCATTTAATGAAAACTTATAGTGGAAGACAATTCTCGGATATAAAAAAACTTTATGTGTGTTTTAAAGAGGATGCATGTTGGGCTATTCTATATTGAAATCATACGATGATATCAAAGGCTTATTATACAAAATCTTTTCTGATCTAAGATTACCAATGCAATTTTGTAAGAAACTTTCCATATCTTCAGATTACTTGCCTTTAAAAGTACTTTAAAATTAATCCAATTCAAAAGGTTTGATAGCTTTCATTTTTTAAAAATATCTTCTTTCAATCGTTCAATGTCTTATAAACAGTATGCTTATTGAAATGTCGACGTTATTTCTTTGTTGATGTTTTGTCCAGTAAAACAATTAACCAACTCATCTTGTTTGTATAGTCTCATTACTTTATCACAGTTGTTAATACTCACGATAAAATGAAACGTAGTTATATTATTCAACTCATCAGTTACATTACAAATGTCGTCTGTCTCATACTTGATATCTTAAGGTATTGTATATACATGTGTATGTATCCATATATAAAATGTGTTTGTTTTGTAGTCTAATTTGTCAAGCTGATCTTTGTCTTGTTAATAAAACACATAAAACAAATTTAAAGAGAAAGTGGTCTGTGACTATAAGTTATCACGCATTTTTACTTGGGAAACACTGCTTTTCATGGAATGGCATTTTACATACCACATTGAACCTTCGATCAAATTCACCGTATGGCACACCTGCAGATGTTTCATAGCTCAAAAGTTTACCATTTTAATCCGGTGCTATTGCGTTGACGAAAGCTCGCATTTTCTAGAACCGCACATGAACAAGCTCAAGTAAACCGAGCCTTTAACATTTTCAATTTTGCCGTTACGTACATTTTGAAATTATTGTATTGAAATCAGTAAGACTTAATGATTTACAAGAAATAATACACATTAAATAACGCGGGCACGCGCTGTGTTTACACCTTTTATTATATGCGTGTTTCCGGGTGCTTTGTACAAATATCTTATCGATGTTCTTTTATCAACCAAATTTAAAACATAACAGTGAAATCACACAGCAATAGTACATAAAAAGAACAATGAAACCGGTTTGTGATATGAATATAACGAATGCATGCACGAAAAGTTCGTCCCTTGTATTTGGCAACAAATGTGCTGTCGTTCTTCTACACATGTATATGCACAAAAAAAATAAATAAACACTCTAGAACATTACTTTAGAAATATGTTTAACGGTTCATCCTTAAGCAATAAATCGATATCATTATGGCATAATTATATTACATTAATTCTACTTTGATATTGAGAAACATCCCGTTTCTTGTTGATTTCTATTCGCATTTTGTTTTACAAATTTGGTATAGCGGTTCATACAGGGCATTTGTACATAATCTCTTATGACATGTGTTAACACAGAATATCCCTGTTTAATCCATATATGCTTTACACAAAACATATAAATGACAACTGGAGGTATTTTCATACTCAATATAACATTACTTAAAGCAAATGAAATTCGCTTTTTAATTACAAATATAAGGGGATATCATGTCCCAGTTGTCAACAATTAAAACAACTGTAAAACTATTTTAGTGTTTATGATTTAAACTCTTAATAGAAACTTCTTAAAACTCGCAAACGTAAGGCTAAACATTTACCATAGGTCTGAAATCTGAAACATATAAAGGGAATACTTACTTTGTTATAAAAGTTTAAATCTAATTTGTTGTAATGTCAACATAAACTGTAAGATATGTGTCAGTTTCGTCTGGTCTTTTTAGGATTGAGGTCAATCTTTCTTTACTTCCTTATAAAATGTACTTTACAAATGAATTTGTGTGGCTTTATTATTTAAAAGTACATTTAAACAAAATATATCATTTATCTTGATTAAGTTTCTTTTAATCATAAAATATTATATTTTTCCTGAATATCAATCGTCTTATCTTATTCATCGGTATTTTATTTTGACTGTTGTTGGATTTTAGATAACTCTAAATTTAAACTAAGAATATCATTTAAAAATTGTCATTTTTTTTTCTAAATCGTTATAGGGATTTTTTATTTATCTTTTTTTCATCTGTTTATTAATTCATAATTATTCATATAATTTTTTGAAATGTTGTACCCTGTAATGCCCTTGAAAAACATTTGTCAAGTTTTTAAAATTTCACTTTTTTGCACCAAAACACTTTCGTGCGGAATGTCACTTATTAGCCACCATAGCATTTTGAGCCTTATGACAATGTGAAACTGCGTCCGGTTCTAATTCTAAAGTATACTTGTGCAATTGGCTTAATAAAGCAAAATGAAATTTGATAGGAATTTAGGGGTTATAAAGCTTTCAAAAAAAATAGAAATCAGTCAAGAGGCCATAACGTTGATGAAGGAGTCATCTAAGTATATAGATTTTTTAAAAAAAAAAGCACCTGTTCTACAGAGGTGGCAGGATATACTTTTAACTATCAGAAATGTAGCATAAAAAGATATAGGATAATAAATATTTTTCCGTTTGCGTGCTGCATCAAATTTGTGTTTTGTAACATGTTGTAACAACAAGAACAAAATTGCTTAAATAAAGCAGATAAAATGAAATTCATGTAGATTATCGATACGACAAATAGAATACTTTATAACACTTTAACATAACACTCACGGCACCAACTTATCATTAATTACTGCATTTAAATTATAATAACTTGATTATAACAGTATAAGATTATTATATAGATTACAAACAACTACAGCAACAACAAAAATAACAAACACAAAACAAACAAAAAAAATTCTTGTTTTTCTCTAAAAAAACAAATTGATTCCGGAAAAATATTATTTTGAAGCGAAAATACATGTTTGTCTAAATTCAATACGCATATGCTTCAAAAGAGGCGTCAAATGATTGACAGAAGCTATTACAGACAAAGACAACACCGCTGTTACAGTCCAAACTCATAACATGGATCAATTGTCAAGTATTTCTTGAGAAAAATAGACAAATCAAGATTATATAACATTTCTTACGAAATTACTTTTGTAATCGTCACATAGACAAGTCTTATGCAAAAAGGGCAAGATCTTACCACATAATCACCGAAGACATGTATGCCCCGCTTTCTTAACAATATCATGCGATTGTTATAAACGGATTCTATTACAGTCCGTAATGATATTTTGAGAATAAATATCACATTAAAAGATAAAAAATATTACTCTAAAATATTGTTTTTCTTGTGATTATCAAATATAAAATTAAGATATTTAAGTGCAGTGAATTCGGAAAAAAGAGACTATATCTGATAGAATATTTTATTATCTGCTACAGTATATAATATAAATATGTGTTTTATTTGATTATTTATCTGACACTTGTCAACAACATCATTACATATTCTTTTCGTGATTTGCTGTTATGTCTGATATTAAAATATGATATTTTATATGAATTATTGCATTATGCCTAATAGTTTTTAAATCGTCTTTCAGAAACTACTTTATTTTCGTACACACTTAACATACTTATAGTAATTATAATTATAAAAACAGCAAAAATAATAATAACAATAATTTATGTTATATACAATTAATCTTTCATAATATTATTTGTTGCGACAAAAATATATACATGTTGTTTGTTTGTTCATTAAATGTATTATACCTTTCATTCCATATGCAATATTAATATTTACCGACTTTCTTTATTAAAAGTTTAACGTTATAATAGTTTAACTGTCTTTGGCGTACCTGTTCTGCGTATTATTTCTGTATTGCATTGCGATATTGTAGATTTTTTGTGTCCCGGGTAATGTTGTAAAAAGAAGAGTCGGCCGACAGGATTGTTATTAACTATATGCTTCAATATTGTAAATGAAACTTTGTTATTGTTCATTTAAATTGATATCAGATTGTTCATTTAAAATTATATCAGGTTGAAATAATTCACATTTTATTTTTTAGTATCAACAATGACATATGCGTTTATTCATTGCAGACCAATCTACAGAATAACTTGACATAATTTGAAAACCATGCCATAAAAATGGGGCAAGTCATGTTTATTCGAATCCTGTGCCTCATAC
The DNA here is from genome assembly GCF_026571515.1 of Ruditapes philippinarum. Taxonomy (NCBI): domain Eukaryota; kingdom Metazoa; phylum Mollusca; class Bivalvia; order Venerida; family Veneridae; genus Ruditapes; species Ruditapes philippinarum. The sequence goes on from NW_026854879.1 coordinate 91,377, forward strand.
TTCATTTCCTCCAACTTGTTTACTTAAAAGCTTCCGACTTAGTTTCAGCAATTTCTGGTATCAAAATACAACCTATCAAAGTTGAATCGATTGTACTTGAGTTACAATAAAACTCGTCCCTTTCTTAAGCTATTTATTTCTCGCATTGTTGATTTAAGCTACTAATTAAAAACAATACAATAGAGTGAAATAAGAATCCCTAAAGAAAGCCCAACGCGGCAAAATTGAAAATGTTGCAGGCTCGCTATGATTGAGCGTGTTCATGGACGGTACTGTCAAGTGCAAATTACCGTCCACACCCCCTAGCACCGGCTTAAGCAATTCAACATTTAACATAAACTGGTAAAATTTAGAATTTTGAAACATCCGCAGATTTGTTCAAGTCTGTTATCAAAAAAGTCCCGATTGATGAATGTAACTTTTATATAATTAGAAAAGATAAAAAGTAATCACAGGCCTGGTACTGATAAATAAGAGAACAATGAAGATAATATTTGAAAATAAGTTTTTTGAAGGAAAATTTATTTGTGCAATTTGCCAAATCTTGATATACTGGTAAACGATTTCCATTTAATGAAAACTTATAGTTAAAGACAGTTCTCGGATATAAAGAAGATTATGTGAGCCTTAAAGAGGAGACATGTTATCTGAAATTTATACGATGATATCAGAGACTTATTATACAAAATCTTATCTGATTTAAGATTACCAATGCAATTTCGTAAGAAACTGTACGTAATCTTCAGACGTCTGCTTGTGTCTAAAAGTACTTTATAATTGATCCAATTCATTAAGGTTTATAGCTTTCACTTTTTGAAATATCTTCTGTCACTCGTTTAAGGTCGCTATTCACAAAATGCTAATTGAAATATCGACGTAATTACTTTGTAGATGTTCCGTCCAGCAAAGTAATAAACCAACCAATCCTGTCTGTAAAATCTCATTACTTTATCACAGAAGTTAAATCAAAGATTTTACGAGAAACGGTAAGGGTTTTTGTTAATAAATTCATTTACGTCACAAATTTCCTGTGCCTCATACCTGATATCTCAAGGTATTGTATATACATGGCATGTATTCATAACCAAAAGTTTTTGTGTTCTAATTTGTCTAGCTGATGATAAAACAGATTTTGAAGAGGAAGTGGCCTCTTAATTAAATAAGCTATCACGCATTTTTACTTTTAAAAAATAAACCACTTATCATAGAATAGTACTTAAATGCCACCTTTTAGCTTCGATAATAACCACCATTTGATGACACGTCTGCCAATGTTTTATAGTTAAAAAGTTTTCTAGTAACTTCCATGAACAAGCTCAATTAAATCGAGCCTTCAACGTTCCTAGTCTCAATTTTGCCGTTTTGTAAATTTTGCAAATTATTATATTGGAATCATTAAGACTTGATGATTTACAAGAAATAAAGTACATATTCAGAAAAAAAAAACAAAAAAAAGAAACACAAAACAATTTATTTACAGACAGAAAATCTACTCATTATCAGTTCATTTCGTAAGATACTTTTGTAACAGACCTGATAACGGGTCATTTGATAGCAATGGAAACAAAAATAAAAACACCGAAGAAAATCTTGTCACGGTCTGATTGCAGCTGTTCATGAAAAGATAGCTAAAAGAGCAATAATTTATACGCCCCGTAGTACTGACTTAAGCAGTATTCAATCTTCAACAATAACATTATCAGAATGAATGAAAAGAAATATATTAACTGCTACATTGTTCGGTTTAATACAGGGCATCTGCTTACAACTGCCACACACCATTCGACACATTATGTTGCAAGTATAAAAATATATAAAGAGGACACAATTAGAGCAACATTACAAAGTAATTTTATATGAGATTTTATGCTTCCTTGGAACGTCAGATTCCCTCTAATAAATTTTTATTTGTCGAACCTTTAATTTCTATTTTTGGAATAGTTTCTGTCATTTGTGTTTGCTTTCTGAATTATGTATCTTCATTTAAATTTCAACCAGATTCGTAAATATTTTCGTATTTTTTTGTAACTCAACCCTGATATGCAAAACGTTTTCTTTTCAATACCACATAAACCTAAAATAAAATGAGCAAAGTAATTTTTCATTTACTGAAATAGAAAAATAATTTCGATATAACTACTATTCAAAATTGATTTGAAAGAATCTATTAACTTGGAGATGTGAAAAATGAAGAAAATGTGTTAAATAATTAAAAACACATTATGCCTCTGTAATAAAAATACCACTTCTTTGAAAGGACAAACCTGACGTTCATAATGTTAAGATAATAGTTGTAGAGAAAATTAGATGTTAGTAACCTAAAGAAAGTAGCGATGATTAAGGAAGTATTTGTCATAAAGTAGCAAAATGTAAACAAAGTATTATTTCGACTTCCATACAAAATACTTACGCACTATAGCTATACTTACGGCAAAAAAGCAACAGATGAAAAGATAATTCAGATCATTTACCAATGAGTAATTTGTTTGATACTATAAAAAACGAAATTTTGTGAAATAAATCAAAAGCATTTCTAAGGCATAATGGGCCTTTAAACAACCCAAACACGCGCTATTGTTACACATTTGCGTGTCTCAGGGTGCTTTGTAAAAATATCTTACTGCACTGACGTTGTTTTATTAACCAAATTTACAACATAATTGTGAAGTGAAATCACAAAAACGGTTTGTGATATGAATTAAACTTATGCATATTTCTGCAGAAAAGTTCGGACTTTAAAAAATCTGTTGCCCTGCGAGCATTTGGCAATACATGTGTTGTCGGTTTCTACACATGTATATGTACAAAATACAAAACACTTTAGAACATAACTTTAGAAATGTGTTAAACGGTTCAACATCAAGTCAAATATCGCCATTTCTTCTACTTTTATACTGAGAAACATCCCGTTCCTTGTTGATTTCTATTCGCATTTATTTATAAATTCGGTAAAGCACTTCATACAGCGCATTTAAAAATAATCTCTTTTGATATGTCTTATAACGGAATATCCCTGTTTAAAACATAAATGCTTTACATAAAGTATAAAAAAGCGACTAGAGGAGCTATCTATATTCAAGCTTACATAAAACAAAGATAATGAAACTCGCTTTTTTATGACAAACCATGACAACAGTTATATGAACACATCTGCGGATGTTTCAAAATTCAAAATTGTACCACTTCATGTTAAATGTTGACTTCTGCTTAAGCCAGTGGTATGGGGCGTGGACGGTAGTTTGTACTTTAGAGTATCGTCCATGAACAGGCTCAATCCAACCGACCCTGCAACCCTTTAGAGATTCTTATTTTATCTATTTTATCAGGGGACATTATGTCCAAATTACAAATATATTAAAAAATATCTCAGCGTTTATGATTCAAACAGTGTTTTAGAAACTTCTCAAATGTGGAAAACGTGAGGCTAAACATTTACCATAGACCTGAAATCTAAAACATATAAAGGAAATAATAAAGATCAGTACTAACTTGCCGTCAATCTTTGTTGTAAAAGTTTATATCTTATTTGTTGTAATTTCAACATAAACTATAATATACCGGTATGTGTCATTTCCGTTTGGTCTGTTTAGGATTGAGGTTAATCTTTATCTTTCTTTATAAAATGTACTTTACAAAGTATTTTTGTGTTGCTTTTTATTCAAAAGTACATGTAAACCAAGTATATTTCATATCTTGATTATGTTTCTTTAAACATAAAATATTACATTACATTTTCCATGAATATTAAACGTCGCATTGATTTTTTTGACTGCTGTAAGATTTTAGATAAAACTATGAAAATTTTAACAAAAATGATATTTTAAAATTGTCAAGTAGAACTTAATAATCTTAATAAATTACGTGATTATCTATTATTTAGATCTTTTGAAACATTGCGCCTTGTCAAATATTTGACAGGTTTCAAACTATACACACATCAGTATTGTTTAAACAATTAAGGAAGATCACAAGACAAGGCGACGTTCACAGAACGCATCCTCCGACACAACCAAGCAAGACCAGCAGGGCACCCAGAAGGCATCGAAACAAAACAGAGAGGACAAACATTGAAATCATGTGTAATTTTGTTATAAGAACATAACATTTTAAATTTTCTGTGTTTCATGTACTTTTCGAAATATACACGATGTGTGGTGATTATTTTTGGACATATTTTATAATATAAATTAAGAAAAACATTAAATACAATGTTTTTCTTTAATTGGTGTTCACTTATTATCCTGAATTCGTCAAGCAATTTTAATACCAGGTATATATTTCTGTTTATTAGTTCATTAAGTCTATGAAATTGATAGAACTGTCAAAGTTGTATGCGACGCAGGTATATCGCGTAAAAAGCCACGTACATAAAATCACGGATGTTATATTTCCGTTCAACACGACATCATTGATGTGTTTGTGGTATTTAAGTTCTTTCAGTTTGGCGTTTTATACTTGGGTGGTTCCAGTATTCCTTACCTGAAAACTGTATTATCACCCTTTGAATATGTGACCTGCGTTTCGAGTTGGTCGTTTGACCGCTTATCTGTGATTTGCAGGCTTCATAACCTCTGTTTTTCACTTTGGGAGCATATGCTGCTTTTTATTGAATGACACTAACGTATCACATTTAGGTTCTATGATCATTCGCCGATAAACACATATGAAGACGTATCTTAATTCAAAATTTTACCATATCATGTTTAAATGTTAAACACTGGTTAAGTCGGTGCCCTTTAGCACGGTATCTTGCACTTTCCAGGACTGTCCATGAACAGGCTCAATCAAACCGAGTTTGCAACATTGAAACAGACCCCTCAATTTAATAAATGCTATTGCCGACTTTCTCCTGTTACGTGTTACAAAGTTTAAAAATATAACACAAGCTAATAATACATATACCAAGATAAATAAGTAATGTAACCCGCGAAGGAGTAGAAATCACGCTTCTTAAAAAGGTTTCGTATCTTTGCATGTGTTTGCAATCAGTCGCAGCACGCAAAATACACACCGAACAAGACAAATTTATTTTGGGCCCGCCATGCAGAAATACAATAAACAGTACGCAACAAAGCGAAATATCAAATGTTTTTGTGTTGCATTTTTTTGTAGTTTCATTCCACCATGGCAAATAAAGTTAATTCGAAGTTTCACGTGTTTTCCCCAAAACTCTTTCAAACGAATATTTTTTGCTTCGTAGTTCCGCTTTTTTTGCCCCCCCCCCTCTAAACACGCACATGGGAAATGACACTTATCAGCCAGCATAACATACAATTTGATACTTTTAGTAAATGAAAGCATGCGTCTGCTTCTAATTTTTAGAATACTTGTGCAACTAGCCGAACAAAGCAAAATGAAATTTGATAAAAGATAAGTTGTTATAAAGTTAGAAATCAGTCAAGAGACCATAAGGTTGATTACGGAATCATGTATCCTTCTATAGAGAATGTTTTTTTTTAAAGAAGGATATGTCTGGAAAGAATTTCGGCTATCAGAAATATAGCATATCTGATAACCATCCATCATTATAATATTTGTACCATTTGCGAGTTACCATCTGCATCAAATTGGAACATTTTGTAGCACCAATAACAAAAGCAGATAAAATGAGATTCTGGTAGAAACTCGTAAAGAGTTCACTTAAAACAATGACATGCCGGACATGTAATTTCATGATTTTTCGAAGCGGGGCAAACTTATCATTTATTACTGCAGTTTAATTAACTGGATTATAACAGTATAAGATATTAAAATTAAAAAAACAACAACAATTATAACAAAAAGAAAGAAAAAAATCAATATAAATAGAGTAATTTATTTCTCAAAAAAATTTGACTTTGGAATAGTAACATTTTGAAGTGAAAATACATTTTTGTTGTTGTCTTAATTCAATATGCAAATGCTATAAAAAGAGACCTCAAATGATTGACAGAAAAAGACGACGCCGCTGTAACAGTCCAAACTCATAACATGGATCTATTGTCAATAATTTCTTGAGTAACAAAGACGTATCAAGATTATATAAGATTTCTTTCAAAATTACAATTGTAATTGTCACATAGACAAATCATCGATTCCGATAAATTTTATTAGACATGTATTCTCCATTCTTAAACCATATCATGACATTGTTAAATATGGACTTTATTACAGTCCCTTATGATATTTTAAGAATATATATCAAATAAATAATTTGAGATGACTCTAAAAAAACGTGTTTTTTTGGTGAAATGACAAGTATGAAATTAAGATAATTACATATAGTGAAATCATAAAAAATCTATATCTGATGGAATATATTAATTACTTTCAAAAGTATTTCAAATACTGATAAAAATAATAAAAATGTATCACATGAAGTTTTCCATAAAATAACATATGATAACAGCAACATAACATAACAAAAGGTCAATAAACAGTTACTTATAAAGTATAGTGCAAATGAAAACGGTTCCAGTATTTATCGGTCAAACGGAAAAAGAATGCGGTGTTTAAATTCAGTGTTGTACAGTGCTCCAATTTCGAGTCATAAGGCCCTTTTACAACATATATTCCCTAAAATTAACAATAGAAACACATTATTTTGTATGGAACTTGAATTTATGCCTAACCATAATGTATACACGAGCTCGTAAGGTCATAGAACAAATACATCGTCGTTTTAACACATGTTTTTGTGACAAGTACGAGTCATGTTGAGGTAGACACGATCTTTTGTAAACACTATTTCTTCGAAGTATGTAATTTTTTGTGAATTGTGTTGTGCTAGATTAACGATAAATTGTTTCAAAAATTCGATGGAGTACTTAAACAATTGGAATAATTTTGCAATGTCCAGCAGTAAGATGTTTGTAATCTATTACCTGCAATTTGGTTATCCCGTCATTAATATTTTGTCCAGAAATATACGGTGTCACGGTCAGAAGTATAATATTTTGACGTTGCGCGGAAAAGTTGTGGTAAACGCCCTATCACCGTGTATTTTTTTAGCAAGATATTATATAGTACTAAACGAGATAGGGAAATGCATTCTTTCTTTCTTTCTTTGCTCACACGAGAAACTTTAAATTCAGGATTATACTTAATGCGTTTACTCTACAATATTTAATGCAGTTTAACAGAACAGAAGAAACATGTGTGTCGAAATTCAAAATGAGGTCAATATGTATTTTGTAAAAAGCTTACATTGAACTTATCTCTTAAAGTTAAACAAACTGAATCATTTCTTTCGAAATAAAAAAACATGTTCATACCATAACTTACTAAAATTTTTATCTTGCATATTTGTTGTTAAAAACCCCCGGTCACACTCCCCCTAATTTGTTTTTCTGAGCCATTTTATCATGATAACATGGAAATTCAAATCACGGTTGGAAATATAAAGACATCGAGAGATTATGTATCTTTATTGTTTGTCTCAAGGATGACTTGTCATCAATATTATTGAATGTAAAAGTCACATTGCAACAAATCATTTATAAATTAAAAATTATAGACATGTAAATTTTGCACGATCAGAGAATTTTAAGTCAAGATAAGTCATTTAAAGGACAAGTTTACACACGCTAAAATATCTATTTAGCATACTTTTCGTTTGGAACACCGGTCCAACTGCCCCTTATTTGTTTTTCTGATACATTTTAGTTTGATTACAAGGAAAGTCAAATCACGATTAGAAATATAAAGACATCGAGACAATGTGTATCTTTATTGTTTGTCTCAAGGATGACTTGTCATCAATATTATTGCATGTAATAGTCACATTGCAACAAATCACCCATAAATTGAAAAATATAGACATGTAAATTTTGCATAATCAGAGAATTTTAGTCTCTAAGGTCTGAATGAATAAGTAATTTAAAGGACAAGTTTATATACGGTGTTTAGACTGTACCGACTTTATATGCCGTCTTGTTATTCATCAACAAAATAAAAAGAGAATATATTAATTTTCTTGAGCAACGTTGAATTTGTAGATAACTGAAAGTTACCTGCCTGTAGACAAAAAGAACAGAACAGTAGATCTTAACAAGGAAGTATTACAAAAGATGATGTTTCAAATCTACATCCTGCCATTTAGTGTAAGAAGTGTTGGGAGAAGAAAATACCAACACAATTAGTGATATATTTTTAAAAAGTTGTGAATTGATTGTCCTGTACCATAATGGTAAAAATGTATTTAAACTTTAATATTTCTTTTGTTGTTATTCCAATTATCTTCCAAAAGTATTTTTGACAAACAAAACTTAATAAATTTGGTATGTATTCGTTAGCTCAGTCAAAATACTTCATGAATATTTGGACTTTATTAAAACATTTCTTAAGATTTGCATGATAAGCTTTGTTACTAGCAGTACATGGATTAATACAAATTCGATTAATTAATTTGCATTTTGTTGAAATGTAATTTGTATGATCATAAAAATTCATTTCTTTTCTAAATCAAATCAAATGAGTGAATTTTTTGTGTCACAATTTATTTGGCTAAGCACATAACATATGTGCCCAGAATAGACTTAAAAATCATATATCGTCTTTTTGGTGTTTATATCTGCATGTTTTTTGTCTTTCGTAAAAGGCATTATGTATGTGTAATGTAAACGAGCAATTTTCCTGGTTATTTTTCTACTTTTCATATAATTATATACATATTTTTAGAAATGTTCATATCTTGCTCAAAAGTGGTGTGATCATTGTAATACGCACGCAGGTGTTAGGGCAATCTGAAATGTTTGTTTTTTAATGTAAAAGAAATAGAATTTCCTCAAAGATTAAAATGATAAGTGCACTTAGTGCTCGCCAATTTTTTTAAGCCAATCACCGACGAGGATTTTTCAAATTTTCAGGTTTCAAATCTTAATAGAACAGATTTTATATAAACTGGACGTTTTATATTATAAAACGCAAGTGGGCGGAGCTAAGTTTCGAAGAGCGCTAAAGTGAAATATACGCATGTGCAGAGATCTTTACTCCTACTAATCAATATTTATGCATAATGTTTTTTCCGTACACGCACATGTATATCGTCACTACGGCATAGAATTAAAAAAAGAGGTTCATTGAAATGAAAACAGGCAAAATAACAATAAAAATGTTTTATTACTTAAGGAACCAGTATCATTTTATAATTTCCAAATAAAAAGTTCACTTATTCCAACAAAGTATGTATGTAATATTTCTTAATTTTTATGTAAATATTACAGCCCGTGCCGCTGCAAAACCGAAAGTAGGGTGTTTTTATTAATTTTACATTTATTATTGACAATATACTGCCATTTGTCCGAAGATGATATGTATATGAACATAATAAAAATGTATGATGCATATATATCAAGCTACAGATTCATTTCAGCCCGAAAAATATGTCGAGGTGACGGGCGAGGCAAGACATGTCGACTTTTTGTAGCTTATTGTGAAGTTGCAGTACATGAAAATCGGGCACATGACAAATCAGCACATAAGTGTTCCGTGGTATACATCTTTTCTACGTGTCATTCCTCCTTTCCTTATTACAATGAATTTTTACTGCATTGTTTTTACTGCATACTCCATCGCTGGTTTGTTTTTAGCAGAGAATGACCTGTGTATGTTCAAAGAGGGTACCGTTGGAGAATATTTCGCAAATAGGGTACTGATATGGATATGTACCGTGATATTGACTGATTTACAAAGACAGAATGCGGGAATAAGCTATGCAAAACACGTGACCCGAAAATGTGTACTGCTACCTCTTCCAAATATGGTTATACACATTTAGGCTATCGTGTGACGTCACGCAGTGTGTTGGGCGAAAAAAAATGGGCGGAGCACTAAGCCGGTTAGAGTGCATATTGGATGTTCTTCGTAAATAAGAAAGCTACAGTCGCTTCGCAAGCTCCGCTCCTTTTTAGCTTTCTTATTTACGAAGAACACCCAATATGCACTCTAACCTATACATGTTATCAGTCAGGCCAGACCTTCGAACAAAGGGGCAATTAAATTGCACGATAAGAATACATTTTAACTTTCCTTTTGTAATTTTATCACAAGAAAAAACATTTAAATCACAGTTCGAGGAAACACACTTCTTAGAATATGTCGACATCCATTCCTGATGTTTCCATTATAAATACAAGTTTTTTCTTCTTCCAAGAATGATGTCTTAAGACGAGGAAAATTTAAATTATACTGACGTTTGGAAAACAAAAATGCCTTCTTTTTATCTTTAAAAGCCTCGAAAAAGGAAATTTAATTTTGCAAACGCTCAGGATTTTTTATAAAGTTTTGTTAAGCACGTAATTAATTGCTCGTAGTATTAATTCAAAGGCGCATGCTAAGGTAGCAAATAAAATATTACAGAATGAAAACTATATAAAACAAAAAAATGTTTTAGGGAAAATCAGACGCGGGTCATCGTTTTTAAATTTTTCATTGAAAAAGTATGCTTTCTGCGAAAAAGAGATACTGGTTCTAAAATTAAATAACACGCACATATCAGTAAAATATGACTCAAAGACTATTTTATTGTCGTTTTGTTTTGAAGTAAGGCAATTGAATGTATTTGAGTATAACATATTTGGCGTGCACTTTACCATTACATATCAAACATTTCCAGAGATTTAAAATTCAAATACTCGTTGCTATTTTTACTTGATTATACGAGTAGTAAGTACATCTTAACAGCAAGGATAAAATTCAAAAAACTAACTCAGTACCACCCTGAATGATTATATCTTATAGGTGCATTTAATCTAATTTTTTAAAGTATTATTTTAAAACAATGTTATCTTAAGGTCTCAACAGTCGATAGGATTTAGTTGTGCAACCCTAATTGAAGATATGATGTACACCTTTCAAAGCAATACAACACTTGCATTCAGACCGTAATTCTACATTGTGTGAACTATGAGGTTTCACTCCAAAACGCTCCCCAAAAATGGATCCCTTGCAGAATATTACTTAAATATGTTTGAATGGTATAATTGTTTGATTTGCCAATTAGACTATTTAAATGTTAAACCAAAAGTTTTGGCAATGGACAGCAAGGATTGAGCATTTAGGAAATTACCATGTCCAAGAATGAATGGAAAAACTGAACACCTTAACGCCTGTTCCGTATTTTGGTCTTATGGTGTCTGAATTATTGTATTTCCTTCACGAATAATGATGGACATTCCTATCAAAAGAATCTTTAAGTCTTAGTTTTTATTGGTGATGTACTTCTAAACCCTTTCGTCTGATTAGATCTTTAAAAACGACCAATCCCATTGAACGTGTGTGTAAAATTTTGAAATAAATCATGTAGTATAGAAAATATAAAAAGAACCATTATATTGACACAAGAATTCAATGGGTTATTGAAAAGTTCTAAGAATCCGTTTATAACCTTATAACCTCAGTCTACAAATCCTATCGTTAATTGTGATAAAAATATCCATTGATACTCGGAAATCCGTAAATAATCAAATTTATCAGGCGTAATTCGCTGATCTTATTATAGATTTTATTGGACAGTCTGTAACTGTCTGTTTTATGTAATAAAAGCAAATGTATGACAAAGACTTTATGTCGGTTCTAATAATTTCTGATCAGTCCATTGCGAATATTGATTAATCTGAAAACAAATCAACTGTCAGACGCATGTATGGCTAGTTAAACAAAAATAATCCACGAAAACAAGCTACAATTCATTTTTTACTGTGAATTTGTTAAGTAACTTGAACGTTGGCTTGATAAAATTAATGTAAGCCGATGTAGAAATTATATTATTAAATTATTATGTTATATTGTTTCAAAAAATTCGATAGGGATTGTTACATCGTGTCACATAAATACACTCTAAAAAATAAAGTAATTTTTACAGAAAAAATTTAAGTGTTGACTAAATCATTTATTAATTGAGAAATGAAGCGCGAATTAATAATTTTATTGAGGAAGGGAAGCAAAAGCAAAATAAACAACGAGAAAACTTCATTTCTCTTATCCATTTATAAATATTTGTTAGGAAAAGGCCATGGTCTTCAATTTTGACGAATTATGAAGGAAAGAATCATTCACTGCTCAGAAAGTAGGATTATCAGCACGTCATATTCTCCAGAAAATGTCAAAATTAGTTTAGTTTTGTATAATGTAGGACATTGTCGTTAAACTTCCTGTTAACTGCAATGCATGTGTTTATACTTCATAAACGTACACGTAATATTATGCAAACAAGGCATGATTAGATTATAATTAGCAATGATATAGAATTGTCTACAAGAAAAAATGTCCGGTGAACGAAACATAGTTATTCCTTTAGAATGTTATCATTTCAATCAATCAATAAATTCAAATTTTCTTTCTTTCTTTCTTTATTTATTTACATTCCCTTTGTTTTATTATACCAGGATAATGTAATCTGATAAATTAAGAGTTAACTAAATCAAACTTTAGGTTAAATTCAATATCAAGTTATAATGTCACGTGTTTCATTTATATGACTGCATTATCTTTGATTTGACAATCAATGTTTTGTATAAAGTCAAATGTGCAAATTCAAATGTCTGGCATAAACGGTATCTATATGTTCATTGTTCAAATCTGTTCTAATAAGGGGTTTTTAAGATTAATTCCAACGGGAAAAGGCCTACGTTGCTTTTTCACAGGTAAATTTTGTTAAAAGAAAAACGGAAATACTGTTAAACTATTCTCCAAAAAATAATTTGTTTTTTCCGGGCATTAAAAATGTGACGTGTTTTGACCCCAAAAATTTTTCTTTTAAACCCGGGTACAATATCATACGAATTATATATCTTTTTTCTTAGCGTAAAGGGGTTTTTCTAAAATGTTGGGCTGGTCTAGAATTAACTACCCCGGGCCCGTAAAGAAACAACAATTTTAGCACTATTTAAAATAAAATTATTTTATTGTTTATTTTTTATTAATTCGTAAAAATTACTTTCTTGGGTATTTATGGGAAAATTTCTATTAGTATAAATTATTTCTTTTTAAAATGACAAAAATTAAGATTAATTTAAAAATGATCATGACCCTTTTCCCTTATAATTTTTCTGATGACTTAAAACGCGATGAATTTTTATAAATTTTTGTAATGTATCAGCACAGAATTAAAAAATACCCAAAATTTTTTGTTGATATTTTTATTATTCTTTGGAAAAAAGAAATAAAAATTTATTAAATTTCCCTTTTGATGTAAATCAACAAAATTTTGTTGGGCAAAATTTTGGAAAAAAAAAGCCGATTTTTGAATATCCTAGGAATTTTATCGTCCAATTTTTTGAAACAAACATTTTTAATTTTAATTTTTAGTTTTCCAAAGTAAAGGGAGTTAAATTTTAGGTTGTATTTCTAAAAATGACCCCTTTGGTTAGGTTTTTGCATTTTATTTATCGTTTGTTAAAATTACAAAAAAAATACCAAGGGGCAAATATAGGGTTTCGTGCTGATTAACTTAAATGAAGCCTTTTTATAGACGGATCAATTAAATGTATGTTACCGCCGACCTCACTGAAAACCGTCTGTAGCAAATTTCAAACACAAACTTATCATTTCATATGTTCAGTGATTTTTGCTGTATAATAGCATAATTGAAAACAATTAGTTATATCTACATATATATATAGTTAAATTCAGGAAATCAAGACGAACGCGATACTACAATTATTTTTATAATGATTTAGTCTAAATCAAATACCCAAATGATAAAAAAGACTTAAAGTGATTGACAGCAGCCTTTATAAAGAATAGACGACACTGCTGTAACAATCCGAACAAATAAACTGGATCAAATGCTAAGCATTTCTTGAGACAAGTAGACCTTTCTAAATTACATAAGATTTCTTAAGATATTGCATTCGTAAATGTCACACGATACAGGGCTTATGCAAGAAGTCATAGGATTTATCAAATAATCATCAGACAAAATGTACACCACTTTAATGTCCTCCTTTCTCCACAATGCCATAAACCTGTTATAAACGGATTTTTTTTAGTTTTGGATTGAATATCTGATTCAAACGAATTGCTTTAAATCACTATTCATATAAAAAAAAAATTAATGCTAAAGATTACAATGATACATTCATACTAGATGCTTATCTATTTCCAAACATAGGACATTCAACTTATATTGCTTAAAACAAAAATGATTAAAAATTACCAGGTGTTATTTTTATGTAGAGCTTTACATAGAAGTTAAAAAAAACAATTTTCCAAAACTGCACCAAGACAGTCCGTGCTAGAAAAACAAAAATTGTACATTCATTGTCTTCTACCATCATTGTCGATAGATTTTATTTAACTCATTATTTCCGTTGTACAATTATTTTCCAGTAGTCTTTTCCCTAGGCAATTCAAGAAGATGTGACGAACATAGCTTTTCATGAGTTTTTTTATGTATTCATTAGCTTAATCAAAATACTTCATGAATATTTATAAGTTATTAAGATATTTCTTAAGGCATAACTAGCTTTATTACAAACAGTTTACAGATGTGGTTTATTAATCTCGATTCTGTTCAAATATCGAATCGTATTAACATATAATAAGTTTTCTTCCAATGCATGAGAGAAGCTAGCGTAACAATAAATTAAGCTAAAAAACCTTCATGACCTAATATGAGAAAAATCAAATGGAACCAACGTTCTAAGAACATTGCGTTCTTTTTATGCCCCCGCCATATAATGGCCGGGGCATATAGTTTACCCTCTCCATCATTCCGTCCTTCCGTCATTCTGTCATTCCGTCATTCTGTCATTCTGTCATCATCAGTTTCCGTTCATTATCTCCCCAACGGTACAACACATTCAACTCAAACGTGACATAAGGATATGTCATGAGAAAATACAGGTCAAGTTCGAATTTGGTCATGGTTTGATGGTTTTTGAAAATAATATGAAAAGTTCTGTTTACGTTCTTTATCTCCCCAACGGTACAACACATTCAACTCAAACTTGACATATGGATATTTCATGAGAAAATACAGGTCAGGTTCGAATTTGGTCATAGTTCGATTATTTTTGGCAGAGTTATGCCCCTTTAACTTTGAAAATAATATGAAAATTTCAGTTTCTTTCAGTTTCCATTCATTATCTCCCCAACCATACAACCCATTTAAACTCAAACTTGACATATGGATACATCAAAGGAATGAACAGGTCAAGTTCGAATTTGGTCATGGTTCAATAATTGTTTGGCAGAGATATGCTCGTTTCACTTTGAAAATAATATGAAATTTTCAGTTTCCGTTCATTATCTCCCCAACAGTATTACACATTCAATTCAAATTTAACATATAGATATGTCAATGGAATGCGCAGGCAAAGTTCGGATTTGGTTATGGTTCAATGATTTTTTGCAGAGTAATGCCCCTTTCACTTTGAAAATAATATAACTTCTTCAGTTTCTATTCATTATCTCCCCAAAAGTGTTACAGTTTCAACTCAAATTTGACATATGGAAATGCCAAAGGAATGCGCAGGTCAATTTGGAATTTGGTTATGGTTCAATGATTTTTGGCACAGTAATGCCCTTTTAACTTTGGAAAAAGGAAATTCTCAGTTCCCGTTCCTTATCTCCCAAACATATTCAATTCAAATTAAATATATGGATATGTTATAAGAATGCATTGGTCAATTTCGAATTTGATCATAATTAGATGATAGTTGACAGAGTTATCCCTCTTGAACTTTGAAAAAAAATCAGAAATTTCAAGTTTGCGTTCATTATCTCCCAATGATTGTACACATTCAACTCAATTTGACATATAGATACATGTAATGAATAAGCAGTTCAAGTTTGAATTTGGTCGTAGTTCAATGATTTGGACAAACTTATCTTTCTTGAATGTTGGAAAAATTTTGAATTTTCAGTTTCAGCACTCATACTTTTGTGGAAATGTATGAGGCAATTATTTTGGCTACAAATATGCAATGTGCAATTTACAAAAGGTTAAGACTGAATAATTTGAGTGCTTTTAACATTGTATAAAGATGGTTTGTGTTAACATTGAATAGTTTTAAGGCCTTTGAACTTAAAACGAAAAAAAAAAAATTTGTGCAAACAAATTTGGAACAAAATATTATAACATCTGAAATTTTGGCTGCATGCGGTGGCATCCGTGGCATGATGACGCATTTCTAGTTTATGTTATAAAGCTAAGTCAACTTAACGAATAATGCCAACGCTTTTGGTTTGCAAAAAAATTTTTTTTGTGTTGAAAACTTAATTTACTTCCAGAACTGTTACTGATGCGGGTCTTGAATAAGCCATGTTGATGCATGTCTTAATAAGGCTATTTGTCTGTTCATCTGGATTCTAACACTTTTTGGTCACATCTGGGCGGTCAGGGTGCCAAGCCAGCGTTCCTAATAACCAGTTTTTCTGTTTGCAAAATGGCCGTTTATTAATCTCACATGATATATATATATATATGAAACGGCGTTGAGGCCCCGATATTAATAAAAGTTAGCATTTCTAATTAAATCATTACACCGTTTATTGTATTTACATTTTGAAGGCAATTGGTCAAACTACTCTGAGATGATTACGTAAAATCGTCGAGGTGCTTTGAATGTTCAGTTAGTGTTTCAAACAAATGTAGTGCTGTCGATTAAAGTAAAAGAAACTTAAATATAATAAGACGTACCTATCGATCTAATATCTATGACAACAAGACGATTTCTTTCTCTTTTTGTTTTAAAGGAAGACATTTGAATATATTTGATAGCAACACATTTGTCTGGAAACAATGTTAGGAATAAAACTTACAATAATAGTTTTGATTCGCAATAGCAGGTATTAACTATAAAAATACATATTTTTCTCTTTTTCTGTTTCGTTGGGTTTAATGAAATTAACAGAACAGAACTGTTGACAAATGAAAAATCAAATAAATAATTTAATCGAAAAAGAAATATTCAAGGAAGTATTGCGAGGTTTCTTTAACAAGTTTTCCTTTTAAAAGGCTATGGTACCAGACATTTCATCTACAATTTTTTATGAATTGTTCAGGCAAGAAGAATGCATTGCTCAGATAGTGATATATTTAACACGTCCCTATTTTTTCCCGGGAAAAGTTCCCAAAAAAGGTTTTTTGTGTTTTCAATTTAAAGGGGGAAATTTTCTACAATATTAACCCCTTTTAAAGTAAAGGTTTGGGCAAAGGGTCCTAATTTTTATTAAAGTAACATTACATACGCTTTATGTTTTCCGAAAAAGGCATGAGAAGATTACATTTGTTAATCTTTAAGTGTCTAGTATATTCATTAAAAAATATCACTCTCCCTCAAAGCTCCTCCCTCAAGGACACATTTGTGCAACTTTGATTGCTGACAAATGTATTAACATTTTTTTCAATACACAGTGACATATACGGTGGCATAGAGGTGACATTTGCAGTTTTATTTTATCTCGTGGCCACGACTTATTATCTTGAGGCCTAAAGATATTATCTCGTTGTCACGACTTATTATCTCGTGGCCTCGACTTATTATCTCGCGGCCTCAAGATATTATCTCGTGGCCACGACTTATTATCTCGTGGCCACGAGTTATTATCTTGTGGCCTCAAAATGTTATCTCGTGGCCACGACTTATTATCTCGTGGCCACGAGTTATTATCTTGTGGCCTCAAGATATTATCTTGTAACCTCAAGATATTATCTCGTGGCCACGAGTTATTAGTTTGTGGCCACGATTTATTATACTGAGGCCACGACTTATTTTCTTGTGGCCACGAGTTATTATCTTGTGGCCACGACTTATTTTAGCCAATGAAAATGGTCGTTTCATCTTGAACAAAATTAAATATCACACTGGCAATAGCAGTCACAGGTCACCACCATATATTTACTTAAGTTCACGCATTTTTCCAGAGACGTGCTGAATTTCAGTAAGGCTTATCAGCTAGTATATCACTATAAACTGTATTGACCACATTAACACGTCCACTGAGTAGAGTCTTGTCATCACTAATTGGCCCTCTGTATTCTTATTTTATGGTCCTAACGTTTAAGGATCAAGTTTCTATAGATGAAGTTTTTCTTAAAATACACTCACTTTTATAAGTGGTCATCACCAGTAGGAAGTTAGCAGTAGCATTGAGCAGTAACAGTAACAAAATTATAAAACATGAAGTTGGCAGTAGCAGTAGCACAGAAGTAGCAGTGAGAAAACTATAAAACGTGAAATTGGCAAAAGCAATAGCACAGCATAAGCAGTACCAATCAAAGAGGAGATCTTAAAAGTATTGACATATGTCTTTGAAACTTGTATACAAGTATGTCAGTTTTTATAATAAAAAAAGAAAAAGATTCAGATAACACGTCAAAGTTAGTCATTTATCAATGTGACATTGTAGTATATCTTCAATAATAACTATCTAGATACAAGTCTTTAAAGGGATTCGAATCCACAGGGAAAAGGGGCAAGTTATTTCCATGAACGACCTTAAAAGTATACATCAACTGCATATATTTCTTAATTAAATCTCAATTAAATTAGATATACCGTGCTCATCCTTGAAAATTAAAATCAGATTTTTTTTTAATCTATGGTACTCTAACTTAATGCGTCTAACTTGAATAAAGAAATCAATAAACTATGTAACGGAAGCTGTGTAGAATTTTTAACATTACATATCTACTATCTTTGAAGTCAAAACATGTTCATTTTATGTTTACATGTACAAAGGGACAATGTAACAATTATCAATATTATTTAATATTAAATTTATGCAAAGTATATCTTTAAAGAAGAATGAAAGAAACACCTGACCATACAAAAAAGAAGATTAATAATTATAAAACGTTCCCTTTCTTCACCGCAGCAGTGCTTGACCAGCCGCACTTGTGACAGCTGTGGCCAGTGTGATATAAGGTCTTATTGATATTAACTTTTGTTCAAGATGAAACGACCATTTTCATTGGCTGTAATAAGTCGTGGCCACAAGATAATAACTCGTGGCCTCAATATAATAAGTCGTGGCCACAAGATAATAACTCGTGGCCACGAGATAATATCTAGAGGCCACATGATAATATCTTGAGGCCACAAGATAATAACTCGTGGCCACGAGATAAAAGGTCGTGGCCACAAGATAACATCTTGAGGCCACAAGATAATAACTCGTGGCCACGAGATAATAAGTCGTGGCCACGAGATAATATCTTGAGGCCACAAGATAATAAGTCGTGGCCACAAGATAATAACTCGTGGCCACCAGATAATATCTTGAGGCCACAAGATAATAAGTCGTGGCCACGAGATAATAAGTCGTGGCCACGAGATAATATCTTGAGGCCTCAAGATAATAAGTCGTGGCCACGAGATAAAATAAAACTGCAAATGTCACCTCTATGCCACCGTAGACATATATGTTAAAATTGCGACTATTTAGACAAGTATTTATTAAATAGAGAACATTTTATGATGGTAATGCCAGGGCACAATATTATTAACATGTTTGTTTAAAATTTGTTCTTAAAATATATCTCAAATATATCTAAAATATTTAACTTGCTTAATCATCCATATACTTGGCGTCCGCGTCGAAGCGCCACGCCCCTTATGGAATGAAATCAGATTTTGTGAAAGGGAAATTGCAACTTCTCGGGCCTTTTCATCGGTCATAACAGCCGATCGGTTGGATTGGTATGAAGGTGTTTGATTATCAAAAATGAAATGTCGCGATATGTACAATGAATAGCGAACTAGAGAATTGCAATGCAAACATATTCAAATGAAATTATCTTATCCGTCAATGAATATTTATAGATGTAGTTTTAGTTTAACGAAACGGTCATTCGTGTCATGCTATAGTAGTAAATAATGAACTGGAGAATTTTGCAGGAAATGAAATGCAAAAATATTTTTTTTTGTTGCAGCCATTCATAAATATTATACAATTCTGGTTAAAACCAATTAATCATTGAAAAGTTAATAAGAATATCTCATGTCTACTAGTTCATCTTCACTTGCTGCATTTTTCTTGCTTGGACGCCCTTAGATGCTTTGCATCAATACTTTTTGTTAGAGATTGTAATAAACGTAGCACTCTTAGCTGTTTGTTCATTCCCCTAGTATGTAAATAAAAATAACGTTGATCTTAATCCCGTTACACTTTCTTATATTGAATCGTATTTTCCATTTCAGAAGGTTTTCGAAATCAAAAGCATTTAAACGAATCAGTCACAATGCCATAGGACCTATATAGTACGTTTTAACCTTACGGTTAGTTTAACAACAATATCATATACACGGAATACTTATTAATATTTGTGAAAAGCTATTCGTGTTAGGGCAATTATTCATTAACAGACAGTTACCTGTAGCCTGAAATCAGGCCTAGCCCATCTGAATCTTTACTTAACAGACATGTAATATATTCTATGTTTTTGTTAGGCATAGAATTGTCAGAAAAAGAGATTCACGTAGACATATTTGTCACCAAGTTTTAATTTCATAGTGTATTTCTGAAATGTATATGTAAGCATAAGTCTTCAATCAATTATCAAATTTAGCCATACATTAACAAATGATATGTTTTCAAGAAATTATTTTACCGTTGATTAAAGAAAGAAACATCTACTTTTTTCCAGGGCAACGTAATTTTTGTCTACCAAAAGGTTTATAGAAAGCCGACAAAAGGAACCACATTCATCTTTTAAGAATATCTATCATTTTATTTCTTCATAAATCAAACTACTTTATGGTGTTCTCTTTGTTTTATTACATCAGGATAATGTAAACCGATAAGTTAAGGGTTAACTAAATCAAAGTTTGCCTCAGACATATAATGCAATTCAATATTCTAATATTAAATTAATGTGACATGTTTCAACTTCATGATAGTATTGTCTGTGATTTAACGATCATTGTTTTGTACAACGTCAGATATTATATATATTCAAGTCTAACATATAGTTAATGGCATTTATATTGACAAAGATGGGTGAATCAATTTAAATACAAACAGCAGGCGAAGTTAAAAGGTACCAATGCAATAAAGGTGATCAATATCCTTATTGCTTTTTATACATAGTTTAAAAATCTAGATTCAGTTTTAATGAAACTTATAGGGGCTTTAACTTTATAAAGTCCTTCATTGATAACAAAATATGGCTTTTTATGTTTTTTTTACACCGAAGTTTAGCCAAACCTATATGTCCTGTTATCTCGGCGACATTTGACCTAAATTGTGTTGTTGCACCGATAAACAACAACAACAACAGCAACAACAACAATACAGTTATGCAATAAATGGTCATAATTATCTGAGTACTATTTGCAGCTTCAGTGTTAAAGACATCTTACTTGTTATTGTTATAATATTCTAAAATTGTAAAAACTGTCTTACAAAATTCCGTTAAAAACTAAAAAAATGAATGCCTTCATTTGTTTTATTTCGTATTGCGTTCTAGTTATTTCAATAAAAACTCTGAGTGAATTGATTCACAATAACGTCTGCAATAATTGATTATAGACGGATTTCCTCAGATTATCGGAATGTTTTATCACAATAAACTAAAGGATTTGCTTGGATTTCCTGATATTTTCACAGGCGAGATAAACAGCATCGTAGAGATTGTCAATAATAAAATATCTGTATAGTAGTTCTTTTTCCCTATACTTGACGTGTTTTTTCAGACTCTTTGACCACAGTACAGTACTGACTCGTTTTAGGCACGTTCGTTAACTTTTCGTTATTAAAGTGACATTATGCCCATCAACGGTATACAGGTGAAAGTCAAAATAAGCTTTTATATTATCATAATCCCTTTAAATTTAATAATTTACTTCATGTAAACAATAAATGACCTCCCGGATCGAAACGGAATTTCTGTAAATATCAATTAGAACCTACCCTGAAACGTTTTGATTATAATAAGAGTGGGGCAGTCTTTTTATAATTTAGCTAGATTTTAAATTTTATCCTTAACATTTTCCAAAATAAAGTGTTGGTCAAACACCATTTTAAAAATAAAATGTCGATTCAGCTCAACTTGACTATGAAAATATGAGCATAATGTCACTTTTCAATTTAAAGGAATTTGAAAACTTCGCGGATATAAATAATTTAACCAAATATTGTTTGTGTTTAGTTACAATAAGCATTTTATAGTACAATAGTTTTGCAATATTTATTCTGATGTTAATATATGACAAAGAAAAATGCTTTCTGATGTTTCATGATGAAAGCAGCCTTCCCACAGATTCATGCTTATTTCATGAAAATCTTATAAATGAATTAAAAGTATTAGAATTAAGATATTGTGAAGTAAACAAAGAAAGTAATATACATATTGCAAACTGCATTGCAAATTACCAAAATGAATGTCAAAATGATAATGCAGAAATGTTCAAAAATATCCCTTACTGCATTAGTCACGTAGTAGTAATATAGTAACTATTACATCCATGTCCCTCTGTATTCGCAAATTACTTGAATCGCTTACTCTTCTTAGAATTTCGGTACTGTTTTCACAAGTTTGATTTTCTTGCAATATTTTTTTTTTCATCTTGAGGCATGGTGCTTTAAAGATTTTCATTTTCTCAGACTGAATCAAACCATTTTGCAACGTTCTTTAATGAAAATTAAAGAAATAGTATGCTAAAATTTAAATAAAGAAAAACTGAAAACTGCTACATGTATACAAACTCTTTTCAAATGTAAATCAAACATCGTTTTAGTACACTCTGAAAGGATATATTGCGTTCGATATTCTACACATTATGAGAGAGCACATTATATGTTAACCCAGTATGATTATATAATTTTTTAACAAAATTGGCGTTATTAGAAAGTTAGGTTGACACGTAACAGGGACTGCGGCTTTCGAAACATTGTTTGTGAGATCTCGTATTCACATAAGACATATTTAGTAAGAAATTCCTATAATTGCTGTACAATATTTTTTCAATAAAAATATATTAACTCAGGACGCTCATAGAATATCTTTAAAAAAGAATAAGCAAAAGAAGAAGAAGGAGAAGTAGAAGAAGTAGAAGAAGAAGAAAAAGGGGAGCAAGACGGATACGAAGAAAAAGAAGATGAAAAAGGAACAACATTTTTTACGACTTCTTCTTCACAGGAGGCCGGCACGTTACATATAACGTTAAATTATGATATGAGTTTACACATTGCCATTTGTAAGTTTATCTATATATATTCTTTAAAATGGTAGATACGTCTAACTCTACTGTCTGTGTAATTTTAAAAGAAAAGGAACTCGATAATTCTATACAAAACAAAAAACAATACAAAACAAAAAAACAATAGTTAAAACGCACCTCTTGCTCTAAGCAGAGGAAAATATACTTTCATTAGTAAAGTTACTAGACCAATGTCAATAATGATATTTGTTGGAGTTAAGGCATCAAATGTGCTAATAATTATATAACCTTTCCTTTCATTAAACGCTTCAATGCTGATATCTGAATTCAACACCGATCGAAAACACAATTTTATTTTAGACTTGAAATGGCAGATCTGAAGCATATTCGTTGTCAAAGCACATTTTAATTTTGAGAGTGCATTACAAAATTTGTTGACATTCTTAATATTTGAAATCATCGAAACAATTCAAATAATAACAATTTTGTAAATGATTCTTTATCATGCAAAGTGTATTTGTTTTATATGGATATGGTAAACCAATGTCTGACGCTACAGTGTTGTTATTGAATAACGATTTCGTGTATTTTAACATGGTTTCATGCTTTCATTAAGAAAAACTCTTAACTTTCTACTTATGTAAACAAAACAAGACGTTTCTGGAATTTAGCAGGAAAATCTCTAATGAATATTTATTTGTACGTATCACCCTAGAAGTAATCCATTGTTATCATTAATCTAAGCCCAGACGCTTGTTTACTTTCCCCAACCTGATTAAATTTTGAATTATTGTTAAGTTCATTTTGAAAAACCCTTATATATCATAATTACAAATAAGCACTGTCTCCGAGGTAATGAATATTTACAGTACAGTTTATTTGACATAACCCTTTGTAATATGTTTCCTGTGGCCAGACGCTGTTAACTAAGCCTGTTGTGACAATAAACTTGGATGAAAAATCACAAAAACTGTAAAGAATTTGACAATATCAATGCACATTAAATACAAATAGCGAAGCCGTGCTTGATGCTGCAAAATATAGCTCAAATTTTATATGTGAATCATAAACAATTTTTCTGGGGAAGAGTGCCATATAATAAAATCGCTGCTTTTATCTTAAAGTAAGCACTTGGTGAACTTAATTTGCCAAAGTCTTCTGGAGCATATTTACAAAGCGTTATACTTTTACGATAATCTACTAACACTGTTACGATACCTTTTGAGACAATTTCTTTTCTTTATTTGCAGCCTAGTTTGACCAAATACAGACGAATAAGACAATCGTACGATTTTCATAACATTTTAATCACACGTTTCAACACGTTTGACTTACTCCGACAAATTTCAGATTGAGTGAATGATTCAATGAGGTTAAACTAACAAAACTTTACAAAATGTTCTGTCACCTAGTTGCGCCGAATTCTTTGCAACTATCTTGTTCATTTAATGTCCTTTTCGAAATGGTAATTGTTCATATTGAGTAGCCTCGATGTATCTGGCTGTTGATTTCCAACAAGTGTGGTAAACATTGTCTCTTTTATTACAAGTTCAATAAAATTCCATATGCGAATGAAAAGATAACTCGTGTAAAAGGTATCAAATTGAACGCACGGTGTTAAAAAGTTTTATTAACCTTATTTAAGTGCAGAAGTGTGATGGTTTAACATTTTCAATATAAAGGTTTGTTTCATTTATGCCTGTTCATGTTAAGAGTACACATTGAATAAATTTTTACAAATGCCTACTAAAATGCAGCCTGGTAAAGTGTGAATTTTGTATAAAAATAAGATGAAAATTATTTCTATATAATTATGGAACTAATTATGGACCATAGTAAATATTAACAATATATTCTTTTAATTACTTAATCTAAGTGTACACTAAAGAAAATGATTTTAATGGAAGAAGGTTGTTTGGCTGGTGAGAAGTATCATTATTATATACTCAAATTAAGCTAGCAAATTTGACAATTGCGTTTATTAATATTACAAATCGGAAGTGTTTTAATAAAGTTTATTTACAGTTCAAATTTAAGTCAAATTTAAATTTAATTCTTAAATAAGAGGCGTAGTAGAAGCTGCACAACATAATTAAATTTTGCTAAACGTAGCATTGAGGATAAATGCCGCTTTTAAATACCATTTCTAGGTCAAATGTGTAATGAGAAAAATGTTTGACCTTTTATCATCTCAATCAAAAAGATACTGTTATTTTCACCTTAATTTACAAGAAGGATCTCATTTTTTTCTGATATGTAGTGAAACATATATCTTGAATAAATGGCACTTTATCTATCGCACAAAATATTGCTGTTTTATTTGGCGTTCTTTAGATTTTATTTGCTATAAACGATATAATTATATATAATCTAAAAGCTTATATACCTTGTGCAAGCTCTATTAATCACAATAATGGAAATAATTGATTCGACTAATAACTTTATCTTACATTTAATCACCGTTGAATATTTTCTGTACATTTTTATTTGCAACGTAACAATATTTTAAAGCATTATAAATATGCATCATTATTAGCGATATCCATGTGTCAGCTGCATGCAGACAATATTTGTTATATCCAAAATAGAGAGCCATATATCTAAAATATTCTTGCAGACAATGATTGCTTTAATGAAGTGTAACACAATCATAGTCAATGAAAATGGTTTATGCTAAATGCGTTCTTTTAGTTACCACTTTATGTCAATTCTGAGCGTCTACAAAACTAAGACAATTGATCACGCGATATTTACATCTTTGTTAATTTTTAACAAAACTATATGACAATCAAAAAACGAAAATAGCAAGGATACACCGTTAACACGTTACAATGCCAGATAGTTGACGTTTTTTTTTTGGAAGTATGATTATACAAAGTATGTGAAAAGTAACAAGATTTTATCGAAATTTTTACATTTTTATTGGTCTAAAATGTTAGTTCTTCTTTTTCAAATAATTTATCAGTCTTTATTTAAAACAAAGCTAGTTGACAGCTATGTATTTTGTTAACAATAACAAACAACAAACACATATCGATGAAATAGAAAATAGACGGTTTTTGCTAAAGCAAATCCATGTAATAAAAATGTAATATATTTATGTTTTATTTTGTGATTGAAAAAAAAAACACATCTAAAACAAGAGAACATGATTCAGATTCTGTTAAATATAATGGTTGATTTACACCATTTCGTTATTTCCAAAATTATTTACCCTCATAATACCTTTCAAAGTGCACACAGAATGGTAAATAAAATGTAGTGTACTCTGAAATTAAAGTTCTAAAGTTCTATTGCAATATTCATAATGAAAATAAAATAAGTGACAATTCCAGAGGTTTTAGGCAAGTTATTTGCTCTATAGATAAACAACCGTTTTAGTTCATTTAAGATAAGTTCAATAAATTTCACAAAGTTGTTTTATTATGATAAATAAACACATGTCATACGGATGAAAATATATTATTTTATATAACCATAGCATGACATTTTGAAGACATCCTTGAACACAGCAATTGAATTTTTCACTTATTAAAGTTTGACTCACGAACATATCTACTAAAGCATATTTTTATTTTTCCCTTTGTCTAGACAAAGGTAGTCAGGATATGAAAACAAGACGGACAATAAACGCATACAGTTTAGAATAAAAAATATAAAACAGTTATTGAGCTTCTTGTGAAGTAGCAATGGTTTCCCATAATATTTAATACAAATTGCTTTATTTTAAATTTATTTTGCATATAAAATGTGCATGCCTGCTTTAAGTAATTTTAATATCGCCAGTGTAGCGCATGTATCTGTTAGAATCTGGATGTGGCTGTTTGCTTCTGTAAAAGCAACATTATGTAAAATATAATATTCCTCGCATATTTGAAAAATACAGTTAAAAGAGTTAATTTAAATTAACTGTACCCTGTCAGAAATATTGTAAATATCAGATACTATTTAAAATTTGCTCTTCAGCCTTAAATTTTGGCCTTTAAAGCAGCATGCCTCAAAATATATGCTATTAATCATGAAAATTTTGAAACTGCACTTAAGGTATGACTCACCTAATGCATTACCTCCACTTTGAAGAGTATTCAAATAGGCTAGAACTACTGTCAACTGCATTGAAACAATAATTTTGCTTCTGTCCTTTGTTAGATGCATGCTATGACATGTTTCTTTACAATGTTCAATAGGAAAACATTTTTTAATTATGATTATATTATAGATTATTTAATGTTTCTCATTTCTGAAAAAGAGCCCTTCTGATAGCCAGGTTTTTGGTTAAAAAATCTCCAGAACTCATAAACTGTACGGTAAACTTTGTTGACAATTTGCATACAGGTGTCCTTTAAGGTATTTTACTGACCTACGTTGTCAATTTTATAGTTCCTTATATTGCCCATTAGGGGGCTCATACCTAAGAGGAAAATACTGTGCAGTAAACAATGAAAGTAATTTACACATAGCAAACGGCACTTACATTCCACAAAAAGTACCAAAAAAGCGGTCAAAATATTTTTTAGAAAAAGAGAATCTCTTAATATTTTAGTCACGCAGTAGAACTATTGTGAGAAAAAAATGCGAAATCAGTCATTCATCAAACATAAAATGTACATTTGTACTTGAAACTAAACTTGAATCTTTTTACTTTTCTTAAAATCTTTTAAATTTTTACATTTTTGTGTAATGTTATTAGATCATACATCATTAGACACAAAGCTTTAAACATCATTAACGATATATTAAGAAAAATGTCAAAGTTGGGGCTAATTCAATTGTTTAGCAATATAAATTGATAAAAGATAAAAAAGACACTCATATTATTGATATTACCAAATTTTGCCAGCCTTACAATTCAAGCTAGTAAAACAAAACTATTTATCATGTCTTCGTTTTTAGGTTGTAATCCTGTCATAGCTCTGTTAAAAGAACATATAGTAAAGTAAAGGAAAGGTAGTCCAGGAAAACTATTACTTAAAACATGTGCAAAACATATGTTTCTCAAGATCAATTTTATATCAATGTAAAAACATCATATATATTTCCTTTTTATTATTTTACCTTTTGGATTTTATTAAAGTTATTCATGTCTCAATTTTATATAAAAATTCTACATAGTATATTCATATACATGTATAGAATTACAACTGTTAGATGCCAAATGTCACTGGGTGAAAAAGTTACAGTCTGACCGGTACCTATTTCTAACCTATTACATACGAATATGTTATATAAAAATTCGTCCTTCACATAGTTTTGCGATTTGAACTAATTGCTATATGCAGCCATTGCCGCTTAAATTTGCTCTCCCCTAAAACGTTAACAGTACTTGTTCATAAAATAATATTATCAAAATGACATCATGTCCATGCAAGGGTGGTAAAAGTCAATATAACTTTAAATGTTACAATAATTGGGTTCAGTTCAATATAATGCAAAAATAATCAATTATCCATGTCACCCACGGAAATGCTATAAATATTGATAAAATTGAAAAGGTGTCGTTTAAGTCTTCAAAAGAGTAGGGCAGTCGTTTTAAAATTTAGACAATTTTTTATCATAAACATTTTACAATATCAATCATTGGTCAATCACTATGTTAAAAAACAATCTTTTGAAACATATTAATTATTCGGCAAAAGTATTGGGCATAATGTCACTTTAAAAATAGAAAACATACAACAACAATACTTTAGTACAAATTAAGTGCAATCAAGTTTATCCTTGAATTGAAATAGCAATAAATATAAACATAAAATTATATCAATGTTTTCGATATATTCAGTTATGGTTGTTATATTTACAATATCAAAGATGAATATAAATAAGGTATTTGAACTAAAGACAAAAAGCTATGTTTTTCTGTTATATTAGGGCATACAATCACGTTGTCTATTCATTTGCATTCTTAAGCACCACTTCACCATGCCTTTTAAGACATGCTACGTACTATATTTGGAAAACACATGCAAAATAATACTATTTTTCCATAATTGACTTCTGCATTCAGACAGTTACGAACAAAACACTAGACAAAAAGGTAAATTATCCATAATTTCGACGCTAACCAAGACAATGATTATTTTGATGAATTACATCCAGGCGAACAAAAATAAAATTGACTTTTTCTATAAATAAAGCCCAAACGCATTTTGTCAATTGCTTTGTTATTGAAATTGGAAGTGTCTACCGAGGTAAAAGATCCTGAACATGAGATATTTACATAACAACATACTTTCACAGGCTAATATAAATAAGTATGACGCTTATATACAATTCATCGTAAACTACATTTAGAGATAAAAAATTAACACTTTCGATATATTTGAAAACCGCATATGAGTTTGGATACTTAAAGATACACAGCACTTCGATAAACAGATATAATGTCAATTCTAAGAATGTAAGAAAGTGCTACTTGTAAAGGTTGCCCTTACTTGCAGTGTTGTTATTATTTCTGGTCCTTCGGAACTATTTATAGCTCTAATATTTTGTACGAGTATTTTGGGTGCTTTTGAGTATTATTCGGCTTTTATGACTATGAAATAAGCAACTACATGATATTTGATACCTTTGCTTTCGAAGGGTGTCCCCTTTCTAGAATTTCCTAAATAAACATATCCGTAATTTGTTTGCACATAGTTACCATGAAAATTTATATAATAATTGTCATTTATGCCGTACATTATATAATTTTGTATTAATCTTTTAAATAATGATGTTTTTTCTTAATATATAGAAAACATTCTTTAATGCTGTATTTAACCATTAAATAATTTTTTTGTTATACATAATTCAATTTGTTTTCAAGATGACATATTATCTGTAGGTGACATTTAAGTCTTTACTATCTTTTTCTGATGATATATGAAATATGGGCTGACGTCTAAAGAAAGATGTTTAAATTGAAAAGAGCATGACTTGATTAACGCAGGCAAGATATTTCCTTACACGTGACTTGTATTTGACATCAGGTGCAATATACACCCAACGTGTACACAACTTTGTATTTTATTGGACACTTGTATGAAAATTCTATTTTCGCGCTCTTCTAATTAATGCATATTCTTTTCCATTGAATTGATTGACGAGTTTGCTATTCAACTGCCACAAGAGCACACACATGTTACACAGCTATTGACAAAGAATGTGCTCCTCAATAAAATGTTATATTGCAAATGCTAACAGGAAATAAGCAATTCAGGGAAAAAACAACGCTGTTCACATTTTTACAAATACATTGTCTGAAACGTTTTAGATGAGTATTGATAATAATCAAAGTGCTCTAGTCCTGATCAAAATTAATTCTTTTCTTTTAAAATTAACCAACACGTATTAACAATGAGGGGACAAATATGTTTGAATGAGGTGATTCAAAAACGCTTTTAAATTTTATACTCTGGCCGACTCCTCAAAACCTCTTGGTCATTCTACACTATTGTACTGATGGAGAAAACAGCTGCTGTGATTAATTTGTTTTCCTGGCTAGACAAACAGTTTACACTCTTTAATTGAAATTGATCTTATATGAAGTTATATTTAAGAAATGCAATCGAAAGATATTTATATTTTCGGTACCTTCGCATATGCATAAGATCAAAACAACAACATGACAAAAAAGGAAGAAATTTGATATTTGTTCGGCAGTTCTAGATCTAAGCCCTTTACTGGTTTCTCTATAAAAACAACCTTAACTCCACAAGTGATGTAAATTGTAAAGTTTGCTTTAATTACCGTTTTAATCGTCAATTTTCGACTGCAACCTTTAAAATACAAACTTCATCATTACACACATGTATACATTGTTATTTTACTTTATTCAGATTATAATTCATGTCCTTTACAAAAACAATTATAAGAAAAAAAATCTGGAAACAAACTGATCCCTCGGAAGCATTAATCACATCAAAATTATAAGAGAATTGCAGACTCGGTATAAAAAATTGAAATACAATGCAGTTTTTTCTATGCATTCTTTTCAAGAGCTTATACCATAACAAAAACTTAAGCAAATGTGTGCATAGACGCTGACGTCGACGCTTTCCTCCTTATTATAATAATGTATATAAACATCCAGGTAAAAAATACTTCTGTACTATTTATTGCATTTTTCTGCCACTGTAGTTGCCATTATAGTTTTATCACAAGAACGCTTTTCATATTTGTACTTTCTCACTTAGAAAAATAATTGAACGATTAACCAAAAGACCGTGCAATATTTTATTGTCAAGACACATTAATATTGTTCAAATGTTGTTTGTTCGATAATTGTTCATGATTATGTTCAAATATATAGCTTTCTGCTCTGTCATGTGAAAGCGTTATTCAATCATATGATATTATATATCATTTATAATATGACTAAAAATGCGCGTAAAATTTAGATGATATAGAAAAATGTAATATAGAAATAAACATGTATACAATATGAATAATTTATTGCTCTATCTAGTTAAAAATACTTTAGTCTTAATCGTGTTTCTTCTTCATGGAAAATCATGTTGAAGATTGAAATGACCTTTATGTCCTTTATGTAATGGATAATTGTCAGCCTTACTGATAGTAAAGCGTACACCCCCCCCCCCCCCAAAAAAAGGAAAAAAGATTCAGTAAAATTTGATTTCCCTATTCTAATAATAAACGTTTTAGGTTTTCCATGTACTATTCGACTGCTTAGCTCACCAGGTACAGAAGTGTTTTAGCAACAATTCCAACATATTATATCATTGTCAATGCAACTTGTTAAAATGAATTATCTATAATTGTTTATCAATACCTCTATTTATGGATTTTTTTTCTTGATTGGAAATGCCTTTTGCATTTATGTTCAAAACAAATATAAAACAACATATACTATTTTCTTAGTTCAAGACTATATCATTATAAGAAACTTTATATTAAAATAAAGACATAAAACCGAAAATTGTATTTACGTTCCTCGAAGAATACATACAAATGCAATTTAAATTGATTAACTGATTAAATTTACGCTGCTTTTGCATTGAATATTTAAAGACAAAAATAATATATTTTTTTTTAATTTAATGACAGCTGTTGTTTGGAAATTCATTCAAACATCAAAGCAGTTACAATTCAAATTCTTTTGATCATGATAAATTGGCTTGCCCCTTACCAATAGTATTGATATTAAGGGTCAGACGCATTAACCACTTGGTTGATTTAGAAACTGCTACATTGCTTTTGTGTGGAAAAAAATGTACAATACTTTGGCAGCATACTTTGGTAGTATGGTATAGGTTTCTCAACTGACATATCAAAAGCAAAACAACTCAATAAAGTAAAATGGATGTGCTTATGCTCTTGTTAATCTTTATATATATTCATTAAGATAGAGTTCTAGCAATGCAAATAATTTGCACTAAATGCTGATACATCATGTTGAAACGTATCATTTCAAAGAGCATATGCCACTAACATGATGCATAACAATATGATATTATAACAGGTCACATTATATTGCTTCAAACATCAAATATGACATCTTTATTTGAATTCACTTTTTCCCATTTTGTTTGCACAGCCTTTTTGCACGATTACATGAACTTAAATACTTGTTTTAAGATTATCTATTTTTGGATGCATAAAATGTATTCAAATGTTTTAGTTTTAAATTTTATTTAAACGTACGATTGAGCTGGTTTGATTACCTTTGCTTATTTTTCGATCAATAAAAATATTCTTTTGAAAATGTTTTTCTTAACTATTTAACGACATTTTTATAAGATGTATGTTTGAAAATTATTTGATAAATTAAAATTGCCTTTTGATCAATGCCTTATTTAAAGGGCTGCCAAATAACTGTTAAAATTTCATCAACGATTTTATCTCCTGCATCAACTCTAAATAGAGTATTCTTGCTTTAATGATCAAATGCCGTAACATAGATCACTCATTACAAAGATACCCTCAATGTTAAAGAATAAATAACAAAATGGGGGAAACACAAACAAAGGCAATGCAAAACAAAAACAATATAAACAATTGAAATAGAACGATCCCAGCAGGGACACTCATAAACAAAGAAAATCATATAAATTGACTTTGTAATAGCTGCACACCATATAAGTTATCAACAAGAGACAGCTGGAAAATAGCACGTCAAACCTTATTGTAGACTAATAATTTATGAGCCTAAATGTTAATAATTATCACTAGTCTCGATTTCTAAACATAAAAGGCTTTTTTGAGAATACATTAACAAAGGGGATGGTTTATTTGTTAAAGTGAAAAGCAACAAAATGTTTTCGAACTGCTATAAAATTTAAAGATAATGGAACATGTTTGAGAAAATACAATTACGACTATATTGCAGAAAATGAGAAAACTTCTTTAATAAATTCATTCGAACATTTACATTAAATCTTTCAGCATTTGTCTTTATTATAGGACCTTCTTTCGTTCATTTTAAAACTGTGAATAAATTTGTTTAAGTCTCTCTAATATAGATTTCATTATTCAACGTATTGCCGGCTTTTGATAAGTCTGACATTTCATTCTTTGCCATCAAATAATTTCTAAAATATGACCCGGGCTTCATGGAGATTATAAAATACAAAAACACAAGCTTTAACTAACGTAAAAACACATTTGCTTACAGATGACAAACTGGTATCAGGTTTAGTAAAAACTCAATTCGTACGCATTTTGGAATAAAAGAAATAAATATGTATGTTATGAAAACATTCCTATTTTCGCTATTCAAATAAATAGATGCTTTTGCAATCCGTTTGTTGTTCACATACTGCAAGTGTTGTAAGAAAACAAGAGGACAAAGAACATGCTACTTAATTAAAGTTTACATTGCAGTATTCCTTTGTATCTGATAATAGCAACTACCATAATAGGAAGGCACTCGATGACCTTTGCGTTTTTTTCAAACATATTGTCTGATACGTTAATATACGTTAATATCATAAAATACGTCAGTAGTCTTAGAATTCTGCATCAAAATCAACTAATATTTTGTTGTCGTACAAACTACCATTTCTAACTGGAAAATTGGCACTAGTTAAGTGTACTACTGTTCTTCTACTTTAAAGAAATATAACTAATAAAGCAGTATATTGTTTAAGAAAAGCCTTAAGTGATATTTTATGAAACACCAAACTGTCTTGTTATAAATGAATGTTATGATCACCGTATTAATGATAACAATTTGTGAAATATCTCGATATTATAACAATTTAAACACGTGAAGAATTTTTTTTTTGCTTTCCATGAGCATATTCATTTTGTGAAGTGTTCAGTCACATTGAAATCATATTTTGACATAATCTCAGTAAAATTATCAGAATACAATGTCACTGTGAGTGTAATAACCAAAACATACTTACACCGAATCTGACAAATGGGTATCATAGAAATGTTATTTTTGCATAACTAACACACTGTTATATTATCATTCCGGTTGGCTAAAATGTATTCTAAAATTTGTTTCCGAACGTTTTACTTCATTTAGTTTTCGTTTACTAGTTTACACATATATTACCATCGTCTGTCAGTACTAACATTTTCACCGAGATTAAGATAAATAATAGAATGATTTGGCAAGAGGTGCAATCTATTTTTTTATAATTATGTTGGGCAGATATACAGATAGGTTTTTTTGATAGTTGGTAATATTACGTGACATAGCAATTCTTCAATACATAGCTTTCTGTTCTGTAAAGAAAGTGCAAAATACACAGTAAAACCTTATTAAACTAAATAACAGATTTGTCCGGACAAGAAAATCCTTTCATTTCAATGCTGATAACACTTTCTGATAATTTTATACTCTTAAAGAAACTTAAGGACTGATTAGGGCATGTCGTTATCCGTCTGTCCGTCCGACCCTCTTTCCTTAGACAATTATTTTCTACGGGATACCTTTTTGAACGATTTCAGTGAATGTTTTTTTTTTTATATTTTGAATAGTTGTTTGTTACATCAACACAACGGTAGAGTTCGATTTTCACTTCAGTAAGCTTATTGATGATAGACTTATGCCCCGCTTAAGCAAATTTTCTATTAAATTTGTTTCCGTTTAACTTTTAACGGACTTCAATGATCGATATTTGTACAGTATATTGTAAGTTTGTTATATATTAAAATACATGTAAGGTTTGATACTCCAATATTCCTACTTGAATAATGTTGAATCACCCTTAGGATATGTTGCCTGCTTTTTAAATTTGTCTTTTGACGTTTTATCTGTGATATGCAGGCTTCATAACCTCAGATCCCCTTTCAAAATTCCATTTTATTTAGTTCCGCCCATTGTTTTCTTTAGGGCACACGCTTTCTATTACTTGGTAACACCATACGCCGCTTTTCATGGAATGGCACGGAAGTGTCACGTTGAAGGTTCCATGATAACCGCCGTATGAACACATCTGCGGATGTTTCTAAATTCAAAATTTTACTGTTTCATGTTTAAATGTTGAATTCTGCTTAAGCCGGTGCTAGGAGGGGGTGGACGGTAACTTGCACTTTCCAGTACCGTTCATGAACAGGCTCAATCAAACCGAGCCTGCAACATTTTCAATAATGTTGTGTTGGACTTTCTTTAGGGATTCTTATTTTCTCTATTTTATCGCCACATCAGCGTTGTTTGTGCCGTGTGGAGGCTGTAAAAAGTCGCCCCGTACATTCAATCAGAGATGTAATATTTCCAATCTTTAAAGATCGTTCAACACGGCATTTTTGTTGTGTTTGTGTACTTTTTGTTATTTTCTAGTTTGGCTGTTCCAATATTCCTATTTGAATAATGTTGAATCACCCTAAGGGTATGTTGCCTGCTTTTTAAATTTGTCTTTTGACGTCTAATCTGTGATATGCAGACTTCATAACCTAAGACCCCTTTCAAAATTCCATTTTATTTAGTTTCGACCATTGTTATCTCGTTTAGGGCACACGCTTTCTATTACTTAGGGACCATACGCCGCTTTTCATGGAATGGCACACGGAAGTGTCACGTTGAAGGTTCCATGATAACCGCCGTATGAACACATCTGCGGATGTTTCTAAATTCAAAATTTTACTATTTCATGTTTAAATGTTGAATTCTGCGTAAGCCGGTGCTAGGGGGCGTGGACGGTAACTTGCACTTTCCAGTACCGTTCATGAACAGGCTCAATCAAACCGAGCCTGCAACATTTTCAATTATGTTGTGTTGGACTTTTCTTTAGGGATTCTTATTTTCTCTATTTTGATGTCCTCTGAAAACGACATATAATTGAAAGAGTTATGTCCACTTTAAAACATACTTTCGGCGAAATTATTAATTTTCGAATGCTATTTTGAAAGGGTTTCAATGTTTGTGTCCATGTTTGGCAGGTATGTATGTTATGTCTAAATTGACCATGTTTAACTCTCCTTGCAATCAGAGTTATATTGACAAAGTTATGCCCCTTTATATGCAAAAACTCTATTGCTTATATGCCTATTACCTAAACAAAATAAATTATATATTTTTCCTTTCACTTTCGACGGAAAAAATCATCAACTGTACTTGTTATAAAAATAAATGTTTTATTTATCTTAAAGGCATCTTCATACAAATTTGTCATCAAACGTTTGTTGCTACACCTCAGCAGAGCTCTTGTTAGTATTAAAATCTTTCCATTTAATTGATGTTCATATTATGTCAAGACACATGTAAGTTCCGTTAAATTTTGAAAGAAATGAAATAAAGTTCATTCCTTACTGGAATTAAAGCTTTGTTGAGTGTCAATATATTTGGAAAGTGAATAGAGCGAAAGTAACACAACTATAAATCTATTGAAAATATGCTTTAGTAAAAAATCAAACAAGTCACAAGCCAGTGGTTAACAAGTAATTTTACAAAACAACATTTAAGTTTTGTTTTGAAAACAATTATACGTTTTAGATGAAAAAAAGACCATATATTTTCTCTTTTTTACATATTGAATTATTATCATCAGTTTTAATTTAAGACAACTAATATAAAAAGGAGAGCTGTAATATATATTCTCTATCAATCTAAAGCAAAACTTAAAATTATTTGCTTAATCATAACTGTTAAGTATATCTGGTAGTTGATTAATCAATACAGCAAAAAAGCATATTATGTAGATTCTCTAGACGTTACAACTTTAATCTAGACCTAATGTTTTGGAACAGTTAACTAAAAATGTGCTACACGGATTATACAGAACTAAGCATCTTTATACACCGTCTACACAGTTATGAACAATCACTTGAGTTCAATATCACAGTTCATCGATACCTTAATCGACTGGGCGTGTTATTTTAATATCAAAGTCGTCAAAATCTGGAATTGTAAGTGAATGACTTCCAAACTTGTGTTATCATTTACACAAAGTAAATCATTTTACTGAGGAAATAAATATTAATTCTGGGTGCAAAGTGGCATACGAAGCCAAAGTGGTGAGAGGCAAGTTGTGTTATTTGAAGTCAACTACCCGAACCACTCAGACTCGAAAATTTTACTTTACATCATAAGGTTCTTTTAAATTTATTGGTGCCTCGACAGTGAAGGAGCACGCATTATGATCTTTTATTTCAAAAAACATATTTCTTTGAAATAATTTTTGCCTAACATAAACTATTTTATTTGCTTTAGAAAATGATATCTTTTCATTTGCTAGACAAAGATTGATTGATTAGGATGCACATACAACATTAAAAAAATATCGGTTCGGGTAAAACAAATGACGCTTTATATTGTAAATGAAAAGTAATATACCTTCGAAATTCTATATTACATTTGTCCTTAATATTTCTCTACATTGTTTTACTAGAAACCAACTAGAATATTATTAAAAATGATTTATAATGAATAGCTACTCAAATATAAACTTCTTGCAATGCAAATATTTTGCAACAAATGGAAATACATCTATTTGAAACAGATCATTAAATAGATATGTACCATTTAAGTGATGCATTAGAAGTGGATATAATCACAGGTCTCATACTTGCCCCCGAAACATCTAATACAACGTGTCAAATTTCATTTATAACATTTTCTGCACAATTATATCAATATATATTTGTTATTTAACTATCAAATTAAATATTGTTGATAAAAAGTTACATCAATCAAAATATATTTTACTTTTAAAGATTATTTAATTGTATATGGTTATCAAGGCTACCTGCAGTAGGGCGTTTGTTTTGTTTTTCACATGTGGCTCTTTACAGATTTTTTTTACGAAAACTGTATTCATTTCACAGAATAACTAAATATAGTAAAATACAATATGTTTAAATGTGTTACTATTCTGTAAATGAGAAATGACAAAAAAACCAATTTTATAAGATTTCTTCATGGCTCATTATGATTTTAATAATACAAATACGAAAAGCATAGTGCTAAATATATTGGTTAAATTACATTTAAATTATTGAATAATCAGGAACAATTCTTCATTTTGGAAGAAAAGGATAGAATGTTTATCATTTAAATCAGTATCAAACCTCGATATACGTGTCAAAGTAAAACAGTGTATTTTTAATATTTCTAAATATTTTTTTTCTGAAGCAATTATTCGATGTGGCCAAGTGACATTAAGTGTTTAATTACAATAGGCAAAGACAAAATTCAATTAGCCATGTTATGTAAACTGTATGCAATCTAAGCACGCCGTTCTAAATCTAGACACTCGGGAAAAGTAATTGAATATACTGTCTAGGTTTATTTTAAGGAAACATTTAATTAAGCAACATTGCCGTTTCATTGAGAGGACGATATGCGAGCATGAATCCAGACAAACAAAAGATTTCTAAAGAACGGAAATATTTTGTAGGTCAAAATAAGAAAAAAAAAAGAAACAACTGACAAAGAATCATAATTCTTAACTACTTTTTAACATTGACAATACTTAAACAAATCAATAATTGCAAAGTACGTGCTAATGACAGAAGCATATTATTCATTTTTATACTTCTACGTTAAAGCACAATTATGCCTCAGAAATATATATTTTATTATTAATAATAATTAAAAACGGATTACGAACATGTAAGATATTTAACAATATAAAGAAAATATCACAGAATGTGAAGTTATGTGCCATAAAGATAGCAAAATGTATATAAAATTATAGTATTTTTATACTTACAATACAATGCATACAATAATTCAAAAATACAAAGATAACGATTGCCAATGGAGCAAAGAAAGCAAAAGATAATTCATTTATGTGGCACATTAGTAATCTTTTGGAAACTGTAACGAGATACCAAACATTAAAAATATTTTGAGATATATAATTATCGAATTTTTGAGGCATAATGGACATTTACCTTTCATTTTGCATTTCCTCGTCGGACAAAACAGCAACAACAACAAAAAAAAATCCCAACAAAAACAGTTCCCTCTCATACGCTGCTGTCTTTAGTTATTGGTTTGAATTTAAATTTCAATTAATGATGTTTAAGATGTTTTCAAATTCTTCCACATTTTGTGTTTTCAATTTTCTTGTTTTTGTTTCCTCAATTTTCTTGTTTTGTTACAGATATGTCTATTCCAAATGAACTAAAGATAATCAATGTTGATTTTGAACTGGATCCAGTTACAATTTATAAACGATGTTTCTGTATCCGAAAAACACATCGGAACGTTTAAAAGCTGACAGGCTATGCTTTTTTATAGTGTAAAACATTGCTACAAATAAATATTTCTACAAATTCTTATTAACAATAAAATGAATTTTCACTGACTGACTGACTGACTGACTGACTGACTGACCGACCGACCGACCGACCGAAATAGAGAAAGCAATAAAACCCACTCACGCACGCCCGCAAAAAAGCAAGCAAACGTTCATTTGTGATATGTGCTGCTTGTGGATACTGCCTATATATCTATATGTAACTATAGCAGATGTCTTGAATTGTAAGGGAACGGTATTTAATTTGCTGAAAAAATTGCCCAAGAAATAATTACCGCCTGCAAGAATTTAACAAACATGCAGTACGAGGTATAAATTACTGTATTATTGAAGAAATGATAAACTCTAGGTCTCGATTTAAATCAAGGGACACAAAAATTTACATCTAAATTTCTAAATGAAATGTCTAAGCTGGTTATTTAAGAATAGACCTGAAAGATGAATGGATGATTAAAGTCAAGTCAACTTGTAATGTAATACTGGTCTAAAATTTGACATTGCACTTATATATACGACCGTATATATCAATTTTGTTACTAA
This sequence comes from Ruditapes philippinarum, assembly GCF_026571515.1. NCBI lineage: Eukaryota > Metazoa > Mollusca > Bivalvia > Venerida > Veneridae > Ruditapes > Ruditapes philippinarum. Next base: position 131,662 of record NW_026854879.1, read on the forward strand.
TGTAGGGCACTAGAAAATCTGTAGGAAAAATTTCCATTAGAGATGATAATTTTTTCAGCTTTTGAGCTTATTGCATATCTCCTGTTCTTATTTGTAAACAACAACAACAACAACATCAACAGAAGCAATTTCGTAGGAATGTGTATCATCTTTCGGATATTTCTTTCGTCTGCTGTAAAGCTCACTACTCAGTGTAACAAAAGATACAGACAATTGTCATAACGTTTGGTTTTTACAAACTATATCTATATAATTATCTATATACACAAACAAAACTACCACCAAACATATATCTAATGCAAAATGCTATTTTTTTACATATTTTTCACAAACCATACTAATTATCATTAGTATGGCTTGCAAAATAGTCTTGACGTATTAAGTGAATATAAATGAAGCCAACTTAACTTGAAACTTATTATGTAAATGTTCATTCGTAGCTGTCGCTTTTGCTCCAGTCGAAGCTTCTAATATATGTAGAATAGCATAAAAAAATCACATTTTTTTATCAACAAAGACATTTACTTTTTTCATGACGGACCAATATAAGGACAACTTGATATAATTTCAAAACAATGTCCTCTACATGGGATAGTGATGTTTATTTGTTTCTTTTGCCCCAAACTTCGATTCCTTCTACTTGTTTTCTTAAAAGCTTCCGACTTAATTTCAGCAATGTCTGGTATCAAAAAACAACCTATCATACTTTAGACGGTGTCCTTGAGTCACAAAAACAACTCGTCCCTTTTTGAGCTATTTATTTCTCGAATCAATGATTACTTATTCAAAACAATACAAGTTAGTTACATAATGTATAAGTAAAAAACCTCATTGATGAAATCAAATAAGAAAAACAATCCATGGGTGATTTATTTAATATAATTAGAAAAGACAAACACATCTCAGGAATGGTACTGATGATTTCTAGAAAAATTGATTACTTTAAAAAATAATTGTGACTGATTTGACCTCACAAGAAATTGACTTAATCAGCTTCATATTTCTTCTTTTTTTAAAATATGTCAAGAATTTTGTTGGAAATGAATTTTGTCTTAAGAATCTCATTTAAAAAGAAGTCGCACCACGAGTAGTTGATTATCTAATATGGTGTCATTGGGAAGCCCCTAATTTCGTTACAAAAATCACATATTAAGACGTTCAATCAAATATGAAGGATTTTTGTGGACACTAAATTGTTTTGATGAAAAAGAAAGAGACTAAAAGCATTGTCAGTTTCAAACGTAGAGATAACACATTTTTTTACAGTTATGTCAAAAAAGTTTTATTATCTTTGCATTAGATCATGACTCATATAATACACATATTAGAAAAACCATAAATGACTTATAGCTACCAGATATATGAGAAGTTCAAACATGTACTTGTTAATTATCACTTAAATACTAAGAAAATGCAAATAACGTTAGGCTTATATGTACATCTACAGGTCTACAGTCTAAAGGCCTTTAATCAGAATGCAAACGACAACTTTATAAGTATTTTAATTTCAGGAAAGAAAGAAAAGTTACAAAAAGAGTAATGTATGACGTCAGTCATGTTTTTTTTATATATTCCTGATGATGATGTACATGAACAGGTATCTTGAACGTTGAGAAAAAACCTTCATTTAATGTCATATACTACAACATTTTAATCATTTATCAGAGCAATTTTATATGCAAATTAATTATACATACGTATTTGAATATCAATAAGTTGGATAATAAATGGGTTAGTTGTTACAGACAAATTCATAAAAGTACTCTATAATTGATCCAATTCATTAGGTTTGAAAGATATCAAACCTAATGAAGTATAATAAATAAAGTACTTTTGGAGGCAAGTAGACGTCTGAAGTTTACGTACAGATTCTTACGAAATTGCATTGGTAAAATCAGATAAGATTTTGTAAAATAAGCCTCTGATACCATCGTATAATTTCCACATAGAATGGCCCAACAAGTCTCCTCTTTATAGCTCACATTATCGTCTTTATATCCGAGAATTGTCTTTCACGTTTAGTTTTCATTAAATGGAAATCGTTTACCAGTGTATCAAGATTTGGCAAATTGCACAAATAAACCTTTCCTCAAAATATTTCCATACAAAATCACTTGAAAATGAATACATGTCATTGTGTAAATAGGATCATTTACAGAAATGAGATTCTAGGATATTTTAAAATTGTCCATGTTTCTTAAGTTCCTAACATTTGCTATAAGTCAGCTTTGTACGAAGGCCTAGTGGCAAAATAAAGTTATTGTAATTGCATATTAAGCGCTTCGCAAACATAAACTAACAAATGCAAACAAGGCTTTGAACATTGAAACAGACATTCTAAACCTTTGCTTACACTGTACAAACCCTTGTCATAAAATACAATCAATATATTTACTCATCTATCTAGGAGGCTAAGATCAAAGCTAGTCTAGAATTCTGTTAAATTATAAAATGCTATGATAATCATGAAAACCGGGTCATGATATGGTCTGACAGGAAATTAATTTATATTGAAAAGGCTGAATTACAATACACTCAATTACTTTTCAAATAAAGACTCCCTTAGTAATGCATACCAATGATCAACTTCTCTGAGGTAATATAATTTTTTCTGTAACATCTAACATATTTATTATCCAACCAACTGATATTCAAATATGTATGTTTAAATTATTTGAAAATAAAATTGCCTGGTCTAATAAATGTAGAAAAGTTGTAATACATGACATTAAATGAACATTTTTTTCTAAACGTTCTAGATACCATTAATGTACAACGGCATCTGGAAGATATTATAGATATGACTGACCTCATACATTAGTCTTTTTGTAACTCTTCTTTCGTTTCTGAAAAAAATACATTTGCGGTTGTCGTTTGCATTCTGATAAAAGACCTTTCGTAAATTAAATGTAGATGTACGAAATTATATGCCTATTTTGTTAGTATTATAATGATAATTAACAAGAATTTCTCATAGATCTGCTTGTTATAAGCCAATTAATATAATGTTTCTTATTTGTGTATTACATTCGTGAGTCGTGTCCAATGTAAAGAGACTTAAACTCATTTTTGGCATAACTGTAAAAAGATGTGTTATCTTGAAGTTTAAAACTGACAACGCTTTTAGTCTCTTTTTTCATCAAGACAATTTCGGTTTCACTGAAGTCCTTCAAATTTGATTGAGCGTCTTGTTAAGTGATTTTTTTCAACGACATAACTGGTTCCCAAATGCTACCACATTGATTAATCTACTTCTTATGGGACTTCTTTTTAAATGAGACTCTTTAGAAAAATCATTTCCAACAAAAATTATTGAAATATGTTTAAAAGGAAGATCTATTCAAAGCTGATTAAGTCCATTTCATGTAAGATTAAGACAGTCATAATTATTTTCAAAGTAGTCAATTTTCATGAATTCATCATTACCATTCATGAGATTTGTTATCTTTTCTTATTACATAATTATATTAAAATAATACTTATTTAATTTCATCAATCATGTTTTTACTGATAACAGACTTGTATTGTTTTGAATAAGTAGCTCTAGTCCTTGATGCTAGAAATAAATAGCTCTAGAAAGGGACTAGTTTTATCGTGACTCAAGTACACTGTTTCAAGTATGATAGGTTGTATTTTGATAAAAGAAATTGCCGAAACTAAGTCGGAAGCTTTTAACAAAACAAGTAGGAGGAAATGAAATCTGGAGCAAAAGAAACGAATAAACTTCATTATCTCAGTATACATTTTTAGGACATTGCTTGCATATTATGTCAAGTTGTTCTGTATATTGGTCTGCCATGAATAAATGTCATTGTTGATACTAAAATATTAAAATTTACATTTTAAATTGATATCAGATTGAAAATTTACATTTTAATATTTTATCAACTAAATATTAAAATGTAAATTTTCAATCTGATATCAATTTAAAAGAACGATAACAAAGTTTCATTTACAATATTGCAGCATATAGTTAATTACAGCCTTTTTGGCCGATATTTGAAAACCATTATACATATTACAATGTTGAGTCAGTCACAGTCATGCCATTAATTTTTTTACAATATCATTTCTTCTAAGAAGTATTGAAAATCAGAGATAGCTTCAAGATATACCTATTCAACAAATCTTTTGCAACCAGTCACCAACCATCAACCTTGAAACGGTTTATCAAAAACATGATTAGTGAAAGAAATTGTGGTATTGAATTTTTTTTACGAACGCACTGAATTTGCCTTTCTGTCTCATAATAGAGGCATTATAATGGTTCATGAATACAATACCATAATTTAAGTACCTTATGGGAACGTTCGTTGCCAAAATTCCAGACATGTTAAGTGTTCATTTTAAAAACTTCTTTTGAAAAAGCGAACGTGTATGTCTAGCAATTTTGACTGTATCCGTGCCCAAGAAATAATATGCCTCTTAATTCTTTACTTTCTATATTCAAACTTACATTACACAAGGATAATGAAACTCGCTTTTTAATAACAAATCATGTCCCAATTTACACTTTAAAAAATCTGTTCAAACTCTCAGTGTTTCAGCTTTAAACTGGTAATAGAATTTACTCAAAACTAGCAAACATAAGGCTTAAACATTTACCAAAAGCGGTGAATTCTAAAACATATAAAGGAAATAATAAAGAGCAGTACTAACTTGCCGTCAATCTTTGTTGTAAAAGTTTATATCTGATTTGTTGTAATGTCAACATAAACTGTAATATATATTTCCGTCTGGTCTGTTAAGGATTGAGGTCAATCTTTATCCTTCTACATAAAATGTACTTTGCAAATGTATTATTCAGAAGTATATTTTAACCAAATATATCTTATATCCTGATTATGTTTCTTAAAAACATAAAATATGACTATGGATATTTTCCCTGAATATCAAACGTCTAATCTTATTAATTTTATTTGGACTGTTGTTTGATTTTAGATTTAAGATAATACTTAATTTGAACTTAGAATATCATTTAAAAATTGTCAATTTTCTCTTTAACGTTATAAGGATTTTATTTATTTATTTATTTATTTTATTTATTTATTATCATTAAGATATTTTAAAACATTGTACCATGTTAAGCACTCGCAAACATTTGACATGTTTTAAACTACAGCAGCAATGTTTCAAAAACTATTAAAAAGATGAGAACAAAGACCAACAAGGCAAACCGTCTTTCACAGACTGAAGCACCCGACACAACACAGCCTGACCAGCAGGGAACCTAGAAATAAACACGATAGAGGACCCATATTGAACTAATGTATAATGCTTACAAATTTCATATTTCTGCATTTTATTTAATTTTTGGATGTGTGCTGAGTATTAATTATACATTTATGTTATATAAATAAGGCATTAAATCTAATGTTTTTAATGTTTTGTCCTTTCCTGAAAAAATTATTAGGGTCTATATTAGTAGTAAGTAAGCACTCAAGTGAACATACATATTCAATAAAGGGTTGATATGTCTGTTGATAAGATCATAACTTAAAGTCTATAGATTAATACAACTGTCATAAAGCGTGTATGACAATAGTACGTATCTCGCGTTTTTTAAATAACAGCTTGTAATAAATAAAATAATATGGACATAAAGCAATAAACAACACATGACATTTATGCTCATACGTTAATAAAACGCATACCATAACAGTTTGATGGTTGGTGAAAAAAAAACCTGAATGTTAGTAACATCGTCTGGGCACAAGTCTGCGTTATTGCCGCAAATTTTTTCTGTTAAATCCTTTTTGAACAATAATTAATTAAAATGATAACTTTAATATAAGTAAATGCTACTTAAATATTGAAAACTCTTAAAGTGGAGGAAATCAATAAATTTTCTTTTTGGGCATCACTAAGAAAAGAATTCACAAGGCTACAGAGCATTTAAATTATTCAATGTATAATAATAACAATTACCAAGCTGCTGCAGATCGTCCAAATAACCAATAGAACAAATAAATCAATAACTTAATAGAAATTGATGTAACTATGTATTACCGGGATTTGAAACGGTTTATGTATTCTTTGATAAATATGTTACAATCAAATAACAAAACATACAATGTACTGTTTTATTCTCAGTTTTTCATTGTCTCTGAGAAAACATCAAAATAATGCAAATTTTGAAGTAAATTAAACCAATATAACTGTACTCAATAGAAATGTTTTAGATTTATGTCCAAAAGACAAATGTTTATTGAATTAACTAGGCATCTTGTAAAACTGTCAATTTATGAGTGTAATATGCTTGACAAATACACATGTGTTATATCAAGATTGATTGAGGTTATCCTAGCTTGGTAAATCTGACTAACGAGCATTCTCTATATACATATAAAGTCCCAAACAATAGTATATTATTGACTTTACATACCCAGTAGAATATGTAAAACTGTCAAGAAATGCATTTGATTTCTTCATTTGTAATACCAAAAGGTTATTAAAAATTATTTGAATATGAAAAGGTTACCTGGCATAGCAGTATCAGAAACAACACTGAATCTGTATCTGTGTGATAGTGCATTGTAACAGACCGCTCAATTTAAAGTTTTTTACCACCGACTTTCTCCTGTTACGCCTGTAACAAAGTTTGAAAATAAAACACGGTATTCTTTTTTTTTGTAAATGCATATATATAAAAAGGTAAAAACACATAAACTAAATAACACGAATTGAGAAGAATGTGTACTGTAGCTTTTAAAACCCGCAAAAGATGCGAAAAATATGATAAACAAGATCAACAAGGAAAGGCGGCGCCCAACGAACGCATCCCCCACACGACCTAGCAACAAGAACCATTGGCAAAGACACAGGCGGACCCAAAACAAAAACAGGACAGGGCACAAGGCAGAGCACGGACAGGCCAATCACTAAAATGATAAATAATCTGGAATTGATAATGAATTCAAAGAAAATAAATAAATGATTGAAAAACAGGCCCACAAAGTCAAATGGCACAGGGGAAAGGGACAGGAGACCCGGGGAAGGGGGTGGGGATAAATTAAAAAAAAAAAAGACTAGGGGCAAAGGGGAAGATACTTACCGTAGACGAGAAAACAACAAGGGACACAATCAAAAGTATCACCAAAACAGTATGAAACAACATAGACATGCATCTGAGGAACACAGAGAGGCGCCGCCTTGGAACGGTCAGGAGCATAAGAATGACTGCTGGGCAGTTAAACCGATTAATGGTGCACCAAACCTCACTCTTAGCCCATCAAATTTCTATAAACGAGACAGTGTAAATAAAATGACTCCCCGCCAAGTGAAATTGTAACAGTTGTTGTGGCTACAAAAGATTAAACAAGTGAAACACCAAAATGATCATGTAGAAACATATAAAAGTAAACCCAATGACCATAACAAAAGTACTCAATGTCCTAAAGGAAGACAGAGCATCAAGAAAATCACCTACAAGGGCCCGACGAAGCAAGACAGAAGACGAACATTAAGACAATTCAGTCCCAAAAGGCTTTAAGAACTGCCCGTCATAGAGTCTCCCACTTGGTCCGTCAGATGTAATCAAAATATGAAAACGTAGTGTCCAACAGTAAAAGGGTTGAACACTAAGCATGCAGTATGTCTTAAAATAGTAGGATAATAACCTCTTTTAATAAAACGTTTAATGATTTTAGTAAATACAGCAGAAAAATAACCATGGCCCAAAATCTTACGAAGTTTGTAAATCACATCGCCATAAAATCCAGGCTGGTTAATCCCTTGTCGTAGAAGAGTTTTAAAAACACGCTTTTTACAAATATGTCGTATCTTTGCATGTGTTGGCGAAAAGTCGCAGCACGAAAACAAGCCCAACAATTCAAATTTACCTTTTGCCACGCCATGCAAACATACCATAAACTATGGTGGCTGATTTGGAACACTTTTGTGCGTCGTGCTTTCGCTAGCGACAGCACGATAAAATGCCAAAAGGCGCGTTGTCGGGCTTTCGTCTTGTCGTCCTGTCGATAACGATGCACACCAAAAGTCACAATGTCGTGCGACTAGGTTGTTGCAATGTCACATTGTCGCTCGACTCAATTAGAAGAATTGTATTATAAGCCGAGCGACAGGGTGACATAGTGACAAAGCGCCGCACGACAACACACCGTTTGGCGTGCTTTGCTAGAGACAGGACGACAAGACGACAGTACGACAAAGCGCCGTTTTGCGAGTTTAACTGGCGACAAGACGACAAGAAGAAAAGGCAATAACGATATAGGTTGTGTGGTGGCTATCGACAACGCAACGCGCAAAGTGTGCCAAGTAAGCCACCATATTAAACAATAGGCAACAAAGCGAAACATGAAATGAAACAGGTTTTTCATATTTTCGCGTGGCGTCTTTTTGTAGTTTCTTTCCAACTTATCGAAGAAATTTTATTCGTAGTTTCACTTTTTTGCAACAAATCACTTTCATGCAAAGAAATTAGCTTCGTAGTTTTGCATCCCCCATCCCCCCTAAAAACACACACAAAAAACAGAAAAAACACGCACATGCGAAATGACACTAATCAGCCACCATCTTGTGCCTCCTGACACTGTGACACTTCTATTTAATGAAAAATTGCGTCGGCTTCTAATTTTTAAGAATACTTGACAAAGCGAAATGAAATTTGAAAGGAGATAAGGGGTTATAAAGCTTTCAAAGAGAAATTTAGAAATCAGCCAAGAGGCCATAAGGTTGATTAAACAATATTCATAATACAATCATGTAACCATCGATAGGGAATGGTTATTTTGAAAGAAACACATGCTCTACAAATATGGCTTGAAAAAAGTAAGGTATGAGAAATATACCATATCTGATAACAATCCATCATTATAAATTATTGTTCCATGTGCGTGCTGCCATCTGCATCAACTTGGTGTTATTGGAACATTTTGTAACACCAAGAACAAAAATGCCCAAATTAAGCAGATAAAAATGATATTCTCGAAGATTCTAGTAAAGATAGAACTTTAAAATGACATACAATACATGTCTTTTCTAAGTGGCACAACTCATTTATTACTTATTTACACTAACTGGATTATAAAAGTATAAGACATTAAGATTACAAACATCAACAACAACATCAATGATAATAACAAAAAAAAAAGTTAATTTCGGAAACGTATTATTTTGAAGTTAAAAATACATTTTTGTCTAAATTCAATATGCAAATGCTTAGAAGAGGCCTCAAATGATTGACAGAAGCTATTACAGGAAAAGACTGCACCGATGTTACAGTTCAAACTCATAACATAGATCAAGTGTCAAGTTTTTCTTTAGAAACAAGACGTATCAAGATTATATAACATTTCTTACGAAATTACATTTGTAATTGTCACATAGACAAGTCTTATGCAGAAAGTGCAAGATCTTACCAAATAATCATCCGATAAAATTTAATAGGCTTATATGTTCTTCTTTCGTAACCAGATCATGGCAGTTCTATAAACGAATTTTATTACAGTCCTTAAGGTGACAACGGAGTCAATTATCACTGAAAATACCTAAAATGAGATTTTTTGCTAAGTAGATTTATCAACCTTTTCTGAACACATTCGTGATTTAATTTTGGAAGCAGTTAGTCCAAAAAATGTGTTTTTACACGATTTAAAACGGTACCTATACTATTTGTATCTGCTATTCGCGTAACCTGTCGATTATCGATAACGCTCCGCCCCCTGTTGAGGCATCAATTAGGGAAATCGGTAGTTCCATATATCCGTGAATTACAGGTCCATACTGGTCCATACTTCTCGTAATACATGTATCGTTCATCTACCGTACATCTTTTATGAATATCTCAACATTTAGCCTTTTTTATAAATTAAGAAATTGTCCGCCAATGTACGTAACATAATGTATGAAACATAAATAATTAAGCATAGCGGCAAATCGCACGACCACGGGGTTGATTAAAAATGTAGTTGCTAAAATATCCATAATGTGTGAAAATAATTTGTCTATCCCGTTAATCTAATATATATAACATTGAGTTGATAGACTTTTGTACGGATTCAAGGGCTTACTTTACATTCAACCTCGTTTTCTAACAATGTCAAGTAAAACAACAACAGACGACATTTTTTATGTGAACGCTTATATGACTTGTGGTAAGGTGTCCCTGACAAATTTCTAAACCATTTTAGATTGTCTAAGGATGATTATTTCTCTATGAATAAAAAAAGATATTAAAATATATTCTCAGTGAAAATAAATTGTTCGCCAGTAAATCCGACACAGTACTAATAAATCTGGGACAAAGTATGAAATTTATTGTCTATCCCGGTAGAAACTGGATCTCTATGCCGTGCATAGATGATATTCATGATAATAGAAGTCAAGAAGGCCACATCATAATGATCGAGTAATGCCTTTAATTTCTATTAAAATATGTGAAGCATTATCAATTTGGTGGAAAAAATATATACTATCCCGTTCTTATTTGTACATATACCATGGACTTTAAAAGACTGTCAAAAGCTCAGTTTTTTGTTATTTTATTTTATATTTTAACGGAATTTCATACACGAATACACAGGCAGAGTGACACTGGTATAATACAATAATAATGCTGATGATAATAATAATAAACTTCAAATAGGAAACAATTAAATACCCCGCTAGCGGTGCGCAAATGCGTTCCATTTGCCCCCACTGAGTGCCTCAAATTTTACCGATAGTCACGTGACATGTGCGACAGATACCAGACGAACAGTAAATCACGTTAAGAATTGAAGAAATTTCGGCTATAAACTGATATTAATCAGCAGCTTTTTAATTGGTCAGATGTCACTGGGTCATAAAATGTTGTTAGAGTATGTTACCGCAACTTGTGATCCTCTCTGGTGCGATATTTGTGTATTATGCAATTATTTAGCGTGAAACGTAGGGGTCCGAGAGAGAACAGCCGATTTATGACACTTCGTTTGATGCGGGTCGGACTAACTTTGAATCGGCATAACTTTTTTAATAATCAAGCAATTAACATGCGGTTTAAAGCACATGAAAGGAAATTCATTTACGGAGGGAACCGTGTCAGGGATTTTTGTTTGCTCAATCAGCGACTTAATTATCTTTAATTACGTAATATGTATGGTGAAAAAAGTCGCATATTTTGTTTGACGTTACGTAATATTTTTTTGAGAAAAGATATAAAAAATTTGAGACACGGTTCCCCAGATAATATAAGTATGGTTATTTTCCAAAAGTTTGATGACAAAAAAATAAAAAATGACTTTGATATGACGATTTAAAATTTTAGGATTTTTATTCAAAATCAATCATTTACAAAGGCATTTTTTTCAAATATGTTATTTTTTATGATGATCAACGACATTTAATGCACAAAGATTAAATGAATAACAATTATTACTAAAATAACTTGGTTTAAATGACATTTATGTGAGTACCACGGAAAGTGTCTGTTGTCACCTTAATTTTGAAAATAAATATCAAATTATATACTTAAGTTTAAATTATGACTCTAAAATATTGTTTTTTTTTCTTGTGAAATGACGATATAAAAATAAAATATTAAATGTAGTGATTTCGGAACAAAATCTGATAGAATATATTAATTCTTTTCATTAAGTATTACAAAAACTGATGAAAATAATAGAAATAAATGTATCACTTGGATATTCTTATAAAATATTACTTAAAAATATGCTGATAAAGTTCTAAACATCAGGAAAAAGTGATTTCTCGTAAGGATTAAAAACAGCAGAATTACAGACTTGGTTTGATTGCGTCTGTACATGAGGGATAATGAAAAAGTGCAAAAAGACAACACCCTTCCCTCAAAAAAATAAATAAATAAATAAAAAGAAATAAAATAAAAATAAAAGAAAGAAAAAGAAGTCACACACTCGTAGATTACCTGTTTATTTGGACGTCACTTATTATAATAAATAAAGCAATAACGTTACTCAGGGATTGTTAGGGACTAATCTAGGATTTCAACTGCAAGCCTCCTAACAAAAACGCTGATTCTATCCGTGCGATCAGTTCAGATTAAGATCAGTAAGCATATCTGCACCGTTTGGTCATGTCTGTACTGTTCAGTATTATTTAGTATTATACATATTGTCAAAACCGTTCTAAAACTGATGAATAATGTTGTTCAGATAAAAAGTAAACAAGTCTATCTTTGTATATGATATTAAGTATAGTAAGGGTTCCATATACTGCTGAAACAAGTCACATTAAAGCCGTTGAGTCATTCTGGAGACAAATATATGTATCAAGACAAAAAATGTAATCCTCTTGTAATCTTAAAATAATTTTGCAATTCTAAAACGAGAATATGCATTATACAATAAACCATTCATGTCATTATATAATCCTTAAATATTATGTCCTTTTATGTCTTCCCTTTCAAAGATAACTTTGTCTCTTTGCCTAAGACATTTAATACATACGTACGAGTAGTCTTGTTTCATAAGATTTGTTCGGAGAAATATATAACTAAATAATGTGCAAAATAATAAAAACAGATAACATTGATGTTGTATTTAGTATTGAAAGTGAAACAATAGGAATTTTTATTTATAAATTATCCTGGGCAATTATAATGTTAATGAACTACTCATTTGTTATTTAACTTTGAAGTAAGATTACAGAATAAAGTAGGTAATACTTAAGATATTTGGATAATTTGGTGTTTAAGTAGGTAATACGTAAGATATTTGGATAATTTGGTGTTTAAGTAGGTAATACTTAAGATATTTGGATAATTTGGTGTTTAAGTTGTGTAAAATAAATACGGCATGTCGATTGTAGATAGGTATGATATCCATATTTATTCTAGGAATATATTTTTTTGCAAGATATTATGTAGACTGTACTAAACGAGACAGGAAAATGCATGCTTTCTTTCTTTCTTTGCTCACACGAGAAGCTTTAAATTCAGGATTATATTTTACTCTGCAAAATTTAATGCACTTTAACAGAAGAAACATGTGTGTCGAAATTCAAAATGAGGTCAATATGTATTTTGTAAAAAGCTTACATTGAACATATATTTTAAAGTTAAACAAACTGAACCATTTCTTTCGAAATAATTGTTAATACCATAACTTGACTTACTAAAATTTTTATTTTGCACATTTGTTGTTAAGAACCCCGGTCCCACCCCCCTTATTTGTTTCTCTGAGACATTTTATCATGATTACAAGGGAATTCAAATCACGGTTTGAAATATAAAGACAACGAGACAATGTGTATCTTTATTGTTTGTCTCAAGGGTAACTTGTCATCAATATTATTGCATGTAATAGTCACATTGCAACAAATCACCCATAAATTGAAAAATATAGACATGTAAATTTTGTATGATCAGAGAATTGTAGTCTCTAAGGTCTGAATGACTAAGTCATTTAAAGGACAAGTTTATATACGGTGTTTAGACTGTACCGACATTATATGCCCTCTTGTTATTCATTAACCAAACAGAAAGAGAAAATATTCATTTTCTTGCGCAACTTTGAATTTATAGATGAATGAAAATTACCTGCATGTAGACAAAAAGAACAGAACAGTATATTTTTTCAAAGAAGTATTACAAAAGATGATGTTTCAAATCTACATCCTGTCTTTAAGTGTAAGAAGTGTTTAGAGAAGAAAATACCAAAATAATTAGTGATATATATTTAAAAGGTTGTGAATTGATTGTCCTGTACCATAATGGTAAAAATGTATTTGAACTTTAATATTTCCTTTGTTGTTATTCCAATTATCTTCCAAAAGTTTTTTTTGACAAACAAAACTTTAATAAATTTGATATGTATTCGTTAGCTCAGTCAAAATACTTGAATATTTGGACTTTATAAAAACATTTCTTATGACTGGTATGATAAGCTTTATTACTAGCAGTAAATGGATTAATACAGATTTGATTAATTAATCTGCATTTTGTTGAAATGTCAAATCGTATGATCATAAAAGTACATTTCCTTTTTAAATCAAATGAAATGAGTTAAATTCTCGTGTCATAATTAGTTTAGCTAAACACACTAATGCGACCAGAATATACTTAAAAATTCAATCAAATATCGTCTTGTATTTGGTTAGTTATATCCGCATGATTTTTTTAACATACAAATCTATATGTATATGTAATGAAATTGAACCATTTTCCAGATTATGTTTTCTACATAATGCCATACATATACATATTTTTAGAAAAGTACATATCTTGCTCAAGTGTGGTGTGATCGTTTTAATACGAATGCAGTTGTTATGTTTTTTTAAATGTAAAAGAAATATAAATTCTTTAAAGATTAGAGTGATAAAAACACAACGTTATCAAAGCGGACAGACAGTCGAAGAAAGGGGCTATTACATCGCACAATAAGGATTCATTTTAATATTTCATTTTGTGATTTTGTACCCAGAACACGTACTGTATTTAAATCACAGGACGAGAAAACACGATTCTTAGATTATAGTGACATCCACTTCTGATGTTTCCAGTTTGCAAACATGTTTTTCTTCCATGAATGACTTCTATAAACGAGGAAAAATACAAATTAAACTGACATTTTGAAAATAGAATATTGCCTTTTTTATTTTTAAAAGCCTCGTAAAAGGAAATGGAAATTTAATTTTGCAAATGCTCGAGATTTTTTGTTTTTTAAAATGTTTTGTTTAGCAAGTAATTTATTGCTTAAAGGCGTATGCTAAGGTTACATATAAACATATTGCAGAATGAAAACTACATAAAAGAAAAAAAGTCTGTGCGATAAAAGCAACAAAAAATTAAATGTTTATCGGAAAATCACACGCGGGTTATACACTTCTTTTTCAGATTTTTCAATGAAAAAGTATGCTTTCCACGAAAAAGAGAAACAGATTATAAAATTAAAGAAGACGCACATATCAGTAAAATATGACTTAAAGATAATTTCTATTTTAATTTGTATTGGATGTATTTGAGTGTAAGATATTCAATCCCATTCATACCAATTTTCTGAGAAATTATTTGTTAACATCTTCAAATCCTTTGTTAATTGTGATAAAATATTTCCATTAAGTAAATAATCAAATTCATCAGGCGTAATTCGCTGATCTTATCAGCGATTTTATTGAAACAGTCTGTAACTGTCATTGCGAAAATTAATAAATCTGTAAACAAATTTACTGTCAGAATGACTGCTGTTAATTGTTCTTCAATACGCCTTTATAAGAATATATGATTTAAAATATATTAATGTTTAAAAAAGAAAAAAAAAACTAGCAGGTTGGTTCACAATAAAAGGAATTATTGAGAAAGAGTTACAGTATATATCAATTTGATAAGTATTTATCATCAAAGTACTTCTAAGTTTTTCCATTGTAAGAAATACAAGGATATATATCAGATCAGATATCAGAGATAGTTTCAATACTACAATTAATTAGGTGCAGACACCAATGCATTTTATGTTTCTGTTATGTTTTAAATTATATTTGAATAAATCTTTACACTGTTACTAGAAACAAGATCAGAACCCATTTTCATAAGTCAATTTACGTTGAACAGTTTTCAGTTTATAATTTTAGGCTTTCCTCAAAGAACGTGACAGGAATTATTCAATACTAAACTTTCGATAAATTATTTTAAAATCTCAGTTTGTAATAATTTAGTACACTCAGCAAAATGTACGTATGAGACGTCTAAAACTGAGGAGAAAAGTTCTCTTACCTAAATCAAAACCAAATTTTGTAAAAGATATACTGACAATAATAAAATTAGTTTTTTGACTTTTTTTTAAAGAGGTAATCTGGCTTGTCAATTTCGGTAATTCTAGCAATTTAAATGAATCTTTGTTGCATAATCCGAAAAGATAACGTTAACAATTAACATTACACGATGTCTTTTCATATAAGCGAAAACCTTAAACTCATCTTTTTGTTTGTTTTTACTTTATTTTGTAATTTTATTCTAAAGTCACTTTTTCATTTAGGATGCAAGTAGCAAATGAAGGAATTTAAATGTCCTGTTTCTATTATTACCGAAAAAAACATGTAGTTAAATTAAATATAAAGTTATAATGCCCCATGTTTCAACTTTATAATTGTGTTGTCTTTAACAGCCAATGTTTTGAACAAAGTCAGATGAGCAAATTCGAATAGCTGGCATAAATGACATTTATATTATTCATTGTTTTAAATCTTCATAGGGTTTTAAGATTATTATAACGGGGAAAAACTGTTGTAGTCACATGTAAATTGTAAAAGAAAACGACAATGCCAAGTACTTTTATGATTAATCTTAGAAGATTATGATTTATTTCATCGTTATAACTTTGATTTGTACGTACTTTTTTCTTTTAACTGAAACAATATCATACGATTGTTTTCTTTTTTATAAATGTCTTAGCGATGAAGGTTAATTTTAGATATGCCACAAATGCCTGTAACACAACCTGTCTGGTATGAAATAACAATTTGGGTCAGCATTGACATAGTCTTATTTATATGTTTAAAACTTTCTTCTATAATTTCATGAAATTATTCAATTATGTAGAATAGCATTTCTTTTTACCAAATGACATAACTAATGACATACTAGTAACTAAACTTATCATGACATGATATGACTTGCTGATGACCCTAATCGCAGTGCAATTTAATATACGTATATCTTTATATATAAACATCACGAATTAAACATTACAAATTGTTCTTTTATTTCAATGGTTGATATTGTATTATTTTTTTATTCATAGTTTAGGATAACGGACAGGGATGAACAGAAATACATAGCCTCCTTTCTTCTTCTGATCATCATGGCTAACGCGTTTTGTCTTCAGTCAGTTAGAAAAAATGTTTCTATTGTTTTATTTACATTAACCTTGTTCTTTAAGAAAAAGAATTTGCAAACATTGCTTCAAATCAATTTTGACTAATAACTTTATTCTTCCACTGCCGTAGTTAATACATTTAGCAAACGATCTCGTTCCTAAGTGCTTAATGTGTTTTTTTTTTTAAAGGAAACCAATTTTGATTCAAAGACACGTTAAAGGCATATGAGTCATAAACATACAACGCAATATAACAATATTTTCTTTAGTATTATCTGCTGTTCTAGACAGTAAATTACAAAAGGAACACCAAAACGCACAATCTACATAATTTAAACATTTTTCTCAGGTAATCATTGTTATTCAGTCTTCTAGGCGTTTTATGCAAAAGCATTTTAGGTGTGATTTTATATCAAGGTGACTGTATAGGTAAGCTAAATAAAGCGTTCATGCAAAATGTATGTTTCGATTTAATATAAAAACACTTGAACTTTTGTATATTTAAAATCCTCAGTAAGTATTTCAAATATCAAATAAATATGCCACACTATGAAGCCGATGGTCAAAATAATGACTTTGTTGAATGTGGCGATATTGTAGTATTACGTAAAATGCTAAATAATTAAGCGAAACGTATGTAATTAGCTATTAGAGTTGTATGGTATCATGTATGTTATATAAATTGTGCAATTCAGAAGAAACAGGTTGCCGCGATTACGATTGCTTGACCAGGCTCAATACTGTTGGTAGTCCAAGCTTTGTATTAGTGATTGGAATTCCCTTACCGATCCAACTACGAAGCAACTTAAAAATCCAGTACGATAATTTAGCTAGGTAAGAGTAAAATACATATCAATCAATTTGATGTATCGCTTAAACGGTCCTAAGGTAATCTTAATGTAATGTTTTCCCACCAAAAGAAAACTTCGACCAATATCGTACCATAACGGTTATTTCCGGAAGGTTATTTTTACAAAGTCTTTGGCATTAAATTATTTATAATCATTCATCCTTTATCGCTATGTTCTAAATTCCGGTTATAAATGGTGAAAAGTTATAGTTTTTAGAAGACTGTAATAAAAAAAACTTCCGGATATGACCGATTTATTCCGTTATTGCCCGATGTTAGATTTTTTTTGGCGGGAAAGCTATACAGTAACACTACCTTAATGCTCGGAATCAAAACGTAAATACCTTTTGTCTTTCAAACTAAAGTGCAATATCTATACATGTATACAATGTCGTTAATGAAGTATGGCTGATTTTTTTTTCCAAACGATTTTCTATTTATAAACAGTTCATTTTTCTTTCAGTATTTAGGTTTGTTTAAACAAGCCTCATGAATATGGTCATTCAAACAAACATGTTTGAGCTTTATTTACAGCAGATATGTTATCCACAGTATTTTGGTGTTCAAATAATAATCATTTTGTAAGTTATAAGTATAAAGACAGTGAAAGAATATTCCATTGTCGTCATCTTGAGTACAATATTTAAGTATAACATTTTTAGAAAGAAAACGAAAATGTTGACGTTGTATTTAATTCTAATAAATAAAAAAGACTACCGGGATCTACGTTCAAATTAATGAATTAAAAACAAATGTAATCCTTTATCAATGGCAACATTAATGTTTGAAAATCTTGACATGTTTGTTTGTCTCATCCTTATAGTATCTAAAGACAAATTGCATTTGATGTGTTATAACTCCTGAAAAGTTATTAACAATATTTCTAAGTTTCATATTTGCGCAACATTAAAGTGGTTTTTAGTATTTCACGAAATACACATTATACAAATAAAGATAGGTTTTGAAAATGCAAAAAGTTATACATATGGAAAATGAATGAATTCTTTAAAAAGTGATGATTTAAAATTACTAGTTACGTTTAAAAACATTCACACGTATTAATTTCAAAGTTGATTGAAATTTAGATTGATCTGAATCATTGTTTTAAGTCTATAAAATATTGTCTAAAGAAGTGTATCTGCCGCATGTTTGCAGTCTAATAACATCTTAATATTATAGATAGAAGTTACAAAGGCAAAAAGTAGTAATACTACTATAATAATGCTAGTAATGCTACTTCATAATATATGAGTATTTAAGTAAAGGTGTCAAATCATATAAGTTACTTAATTGTCGCTCTCTTTAGTGTGTACAGGTAAATTAGTTAGATCTGCATAAGTATATAGTTAAATTCCGGAAATAACGACGAACGCGATCCTACAATTATTGCCATATGGCGTCTAATTCAAACATGCAAATGCATACAAAGATTTTAAGTGATTGACAGCAGCTTTTATAGAGAATAGACGACAGTGCTGTAACAATTCGAACTAATAAACTGGATCAACTGTTAAGCATTTCTTAAGACAAGTATACCTTTCTAAATTGCATAAGATTTCTTAAGAAATTGCATTCGTAATTGTCACACGATACAGAGCTCATACAATAAGTCTCAGGATTTATCAAAATCATCAGACAAAACGTACTACACTTTAATGTCCTTCTTTCTCCACAATTTCATGACCTTGATATAAACGGATTTAATTATAGTCTCCGATTGAATATCAAATGAATTTCTTTAAATTACTATTCACATATCAAATCGTAAAGGTTACCAATGATTCCTTTATACTTATTACTTATCTATTTTTAAATACAGAACATTTAACTAAAATTGCTTTAAACAGGATTGATTAAAAGATACCAGTTGGAACAACAACTATTTTCCAAAACTGCACTTTGTCATTCCATGGTAGAAGAACTAACGATGACTGCACATTGATTATCTTGTACCATCATGGTCGATAGTTTTCATTGAACTCAATATTTTCTTTGTCCAATTATTTACCAATAGTCTTTTCCGTAGGCAATTCAAGAAGATGTGACGAACATGGCTTTCATGAGTCAATTATGTATGTATTAGCTTAATCAAAATACTTCATGAATATTTATAAGTTATTAAGATATTTCTTAAGGCATAACTAGCTTTATTACAAACAGTTTACAGATGTGGTTTATTAATCTCGATTCTGTTCAAATATCGAATCGTATTAACATATAATAAGTTTTCTTCCAATGCATGAGAGAAGCTAGCGTAACAATAAATTAAGCTAAAAAACCTTCATGACCTAATATGAGAAAAATCAAATGGAACCAACGTTCTTAGAACATTGCGTTTTTTTTATATTATAAAGCCAAGCCAACTAAACAAATTTTGCCAACGCTTTTGGTTTCCGAAAATATTTTGTGTGTGTTGAAAACTTAATTTACTACCAGACCTGTTTTTGATGCGGGTCTTGAATAAGCCATGTTGATGCATGTCTTAAAATAGCCTATTTGTTTGTTTATCTGGATTCTTACGAGGGTTGTTCAAAAAGTAATAGGACTGAGAGTCTTGCATATTCTTATTTCATCCAATTTAGAATATTTTCATATGTTTAGGGATCGTAAAATGTTTTTGACAATTTATGCATAAGTTTATCGATTTATTGTGATGAACGCGCGTTTCCTGTGATATTGAATAACCATGGTAACACGCACTCGGCGCAACACATAAAAATAGTTATTAGAGCAAAGTTGTACTTCCAATTTATTCATAATTTATACTCTGTTTGCCCTTATATTCCATCAACACATTTATTTATATTTAAGTGACATTGTTTTCTAAATTTGACGTCATTCGGGCATAAAATGGCATAATTATTTAGTTTTGAACAGCTGTGGTTATAGCGTTAAATGTAGAAATACGGCACACAGTAACAAACAGAAATTCGTGCGATCGTTAAAATTGTGCCCACAAATTGGCAATATTCTTTCAGATACAAACAAAATGATAAAATTAAGAAAGGAAAATTATCCTGCCATTAGGACACTCCTTTTCAGCTGGTACAATCAATTTAAAACCGGCGAATACAAAATCTCTATGAGGAAAGTGTGAGAATGAAAGCGGAAAATTGACGGGACGTCAGCGACGTCAATTGCAAAAGCGCTGTAAATGGATCAACGGTAAACGGTACGTGGACTGTCCGGCATTTTTTTGTCTGCTTCGGTTCTACTTATTCAGTTCTCACCAAAGGATTGTATATAAGACGTTTCTATCAAACATTTTATTTTATTGTATCTCATTAGATATACTTAGTTTTAATAAAATAATAAATTTATATAATAATGATTAACGGTAATGATAAGTAGTATTTTCCCCCAGTTTCGTTTTAATAAATAATACTTTTCACTTGATAAATATTGTTATTTTACTTGATATAATCATATTGTTTTAAAACTGTACGATGACATACTTGTGAAAATTAATAATATTAATAACTTTTGCATTAACATTATAAGTCCATGCTTGTTGAGTTCCCAGTTTACTCAAAATATAAGAGAAAAGTGGAGAATGGCCGGCTATCGGGAGTTAAACGAAATTGTGGTCATTTTCTTTCTCGCTTAATCTCCACATATGAGACCTGATCATGGTCACATGATTCAAACACCTAGAACACTAGGAAGAATACTGTCAGGATGGATGAATTATTTTGTTGATGTTATAGTTTTATTTAGTTAACGATGTCATGAACGTCATTTATTGTATTGTCAGCGTGCGCCGGGTTTCGTACCCCTTGTCATTTGAAAATTTCACAGAATTGTTATTTGTAAACATTTTGTATTGGTTTTTTCACTGTATATAGAGACCATGTCCCGATATTTGTTTCTTGTAAAATTATGTATGTGAACAGTACAGCTGCGGTCCTTTTACTTTTTTAACCACCCTCGTACACTTTTTTGTCACATCAGGGCGATCAGGTCAGACTGCCAAGCCTACGTTCCTAATAACCAGTGTTTCCGTTTTCAAGTGGTCGACTACTAATCTCACATGATATATATATCATACGAGGGATGATCAAAATTAACCGGACTTTGTAGATCATTCTTTGCCTGTTAAATGCAATTACATAAAAATACACGGAACATAAATCGGAATCTATCCCCTAAATGATACAAAAAATACCAACAAGAAATATTAACAAATAAAAAAGTTATGCTGTTATTGGCATGCACATGTAAAGCATTGCGGCGCACGGTATAACTTTAAAATTGACGTTAACGACGTCACAATTAAGCGTGTTGTCTTTAAAGGGAGACACGGGCAAAATTTTCATTTCTTAGTTTTGAATATTTCATTCATTATTCTGTAAATGCCCTCAAAATGAATATATTAGACAGTCAAAGGAACAAAACTTTTCTCCATATAAAGATTAAAATGGTGGTTTCCTAACTTGACCCGCGTGGGTCAGGTTAGAGCGCTAGGATTTCACAAAAGTTACCATAGTGAACTCTGGAAACGTTGAAAAACATGTCAAATGAATGACTTAGACTTTTTTGAATTATACAATATCCACACTGTCTGTTATTGTAACTTCAAGGGTTTGTTCAAGTCACCTGACTTAATTTCAAACTATTCGGTGATTCTATTGGCGTCTAATTTTTGTTCAACATATATAGATATATTTACGCTATAAACCCAAAATATATAGAATTTAAACAGAAATTCATGCTGAAACTTTAATAAATGTCATTCTAGCGTCATTTGAGTGCATTAGATCATTTTAATATTTTTGTCATTATTTTGCCTGAATATCCCTTTAACGGATGCAGTTTTTTTACTCATTCACGAAATAGGCCAATACGTGTTCCATATGTTGTTGATGGCAGCGAATCGACTGCCTATATATATCTCTGTACAAGTCGGTATCATATTGTATTGTAATAAAATGGATGATGATAAAGAGCTCCTTTAATGATGCAAACTTCCGTGATTTCCTTCTGTAACTTGATTGATGGACAAACCGCACATGCAATAAACAATATTTTGTCTGTCATTGATACGATATTTCTGAATGATAGTGTATCATACATACATTCGAGAAAATAAAAAAAATAATACAATTAAGAACAAAATTGCTATTTTTATAAAATAAATAAAACGCATAATCGATTTTGAGCCCTGACTGTTAAATTGTTGGCACAAGTTCTCCATTAGACTCTTACGTAACAGAATAAAATAATCTATACAATTGTAAACCAAAAATATGATATATGTTATTAATACATAAGCAATTATCATCTCAAAATCCTCAGTGTTGACTGAACCGTCACTTAGCTACTATCGAACATAGTTTACAATTTCCGCAGCCAATTGACTGTCATTTTTTAACGTCTCGGCGATTGACGTCACCAACGTCTTTAAAATTTTCTTCTTATTTGCCTCTCCCTTACTTGTTTTCAATTTCTCTATTACCCTTTCTTAATCGTTTATGCTAATAAAAAACTATGTTGTGGCTTTTTCGATCATTTCCGTTGGTAGCCATAATCTTTTTCTATGATTTAAACAGTTTCTCGCCTTACTTTTGACAAACTTTTCTTATTGATCGATTTTCGAGACGTTTGGACGATATACTTTTAACGTGAGTTTTTCTTTAACAAGTGACGTTTCAATTGTGATTGCAAATATAAATATGGTTTAAATGAAGTCATGTTTTTGGACAACGTCAAAGATATGGCTCATGACGTTTTGGCGTATTTTAAAATCTAAAAGCGCCGTATTGTAAAATATACGCACCATATAGCGTCTGATGTCAGCACAAATTTACACACTGCGCCAGGTGTGCGTTACCATGGTTTTTAAATTCGCTGTTACGGACAAGCTACTTGCGATATCAGATTATATATAGTATCAGTTTACAGATATTGTTTTCCGATTAAGTGTGATATATAACAATAAGTGATATGATGAAAATTGTTCAATTGACAGTCCCAGTCCGGTTTATTTTTGATCATCCCTCGTATATCTGTTGTATTAACATTTGAAGGCAATGGGTCAAACTACTCTGATATGATTAGGTAAAATCGTCGAGGTGCTTTTAATGTTCAGTTAGTGCTTAAAATAAATGTAGTGCTGTCGATAAAAGAAAAAGACACTTGAGTATAATAAGACATACTTATCGATCTAATATCTATGACAGCAAGACGATTTCTTTCTCTTTTTTGTTTTGAAGGAAGACATTTGAGTATATGTGATAGCAACACATTTGTCCGGAAACAATGTTAGGAATAAAACTTTCCATAATAATTTTGATTCTCAATAGCAGGTATTAACTGCTGTGTGGTACCTATAAAAAGACCTTTTATTCTTTTTTTTCTGTTTCGTTGGGTTTAATGAAAATAACAAAACAGAACTGTTGACAAAAGAAAAATCAAATTAATTATTTTATCGCAAAAGAAATATGCAAGGAAGTATCGCGAGGTTTTTTTTAACAAGTTTTCCCTTAAAATAGGTTATGGTACCACACATTTCATCTACAATTTTGATGAATTGTGCAGGCAAGAAGAATGCATTGCTCAGATAGTGAAATATTTAACACGTCATATCTCCGGAAATGTCAAAATAAGTTTAGTGTTTTATAATGTAGGAAATTGTCTGCAATACTCCCCGTGAATAGTAAGGAAGACACTGCTCCTAATTTCATTAAAATAACATAATATACGCTTTATATTTTCCGAAAAAGGAATGATCAGATTAGATTTGTTAATTTTAAAGTGTCTAGTATATTCGTTCAAAAATATCACTCTCCCTCAAAGCACCTCCCCCAAGGACACATTTGTGCGACCTTGATTGCTGACAGATGAATTAACATTTTTCAATACACAGTAACATATATGTTAAAATTGCGACTATTAAGACAACTATTTATCAAATAGAGATCATTTTATGATGGTAATGCGAGCGCGTAAGATTATTAACATATTTGTTCTTAAAATATATCTCAAGTATTTTTCTTGCTTAATCATCCATATAATTGGCGTCCGGCCTAAGCGAGATGCCCCTTATGGAATGAAATCAGATTTTGAGAAAGGGCAATTGCAACTTCTCAGACCTTTTCGTCGGTCATAATAGCCGACCATTCCGATTGGTATAAGGGTGTTTGTTATCAAAAATGAAAAGTCGCGATATGTACAATGAATAGCGAACTAGAGATTTCGCAATGCAAACATATTCAAATGAAATTATCTTATCCGTCAATTAATCTTCGTTTTTGTATTAGTACACATTGGGTTATTATGTATTGCTGTACCTATAAATAGAATGATGACTTAAATATTGTGAAAGTCCGAAAATCTATTTAAAGAAGTAGGTTTAGTTTAACGAAACGGTCATTCGTGTCACGCTATGGTAATAAATAACGAACTGGAGAATTTGGCAGGAAATGAAATGCAAAAAATGTATGTCTTTTTTCCAGCCAATCATAAATATTATACAATTCTGGTAAAAACCAAGTAATCATTGAAAAGTTTATAAGAATATCTGGTCATCAGATGTCTACCAGTTCATCTACATTGCTGCATTTTTCTTGCTTGAACGCCTTTGGATGCTTTGCATCAATGCTTTTCTTGTGAGAAATTGTAATAAACGTAGCATACCTAGCTGTTTGTTCATTCCGCTAGTATGTAAATAAAAATAATGTTTGTCTTAATCCTGTATCATTTTCAAATATTGAATCGTATTTTCCATTTTAGTAAATATTCGCAAATTTAAAGCATTTGTACAAATCATTTACAATGCCATGGGACCTATAATACGTGTTAACCTTATGGATAGTTTTACGACAATATCATATACACAGAAATGAATACTTCATAATATTTGTGAATAACAATTCATGTAACGGTAACTATTCTTAAACAGACATTTACCCGTAGCCGGAAATCAGGCCTTGCTTTTCTGAAGAAATGTAATATATGTTTTTGTTATGCAAAGAATTGTCAGAAACGAGATTCACAAAGTTATATTATTCATCAAACAAGATTCTTTACCTGCTTTAATTTCATTGTGTATTTCTAAAATGTATCTTTTATCATACATCGTAAACAATTATCAAATTTCATGAATTTTGTCGTATATCAACAAATAATATGTTTCCAAGAATGTATTTTACAATTTATTAAAGAAAGAAACATCTACATTTTCATGGGCAACATAAATCTTTCCTACCAAAATGTATACACAAAGTCGACAAAAGGAACCACATTCATCTGTTTAGAATATCTAGCATTTCAATTCTTCATAAATCAAACGTCTTTATGGTGTTCTCTTTGTTTTATTACACCAGGATAATGTAATCCGATAAGTTAAGGGTCAACTAATATAAAAGTTTGCCTCAGACATAAAATGAAATTTTATGAAAATAATGTGAGATGTTTTAACTTTATGATAGTATTGTATGTGATTTAACAATCAATGTTATGTACAACATTAAGTCAGATGTATATATTCAAGCCTGACATATAGATTACGACATCTGTATTGATACAAAAATGGTGAATTCATTTAAATACAAACAGCTGGCTAAAGTTAAAAAAGTACCAATTCAATGAAGGTGATAAATAGCCTTATCGCTTTTTATACTCAGTTCCAAAATCTACATTCATTTTTTATGTAACTAATAAGTCCTTTATTGATAACAAAATACGGCTTAGTATGTTGCTTTAAGTTTGTAACACCCGAGTTTAGCCAAAATTATATTTCCTGTCATCTCGGAGCCATATGACCTAAATTTTGTTGGTGCGCCGGTAAACAATAAAAACAACAACAACAAAACAAAAATACAGTTATGCAATAAATGGTAATTTAAACTAACATAATTATCTAAGTATAATTTGCAGCTTCAGTGTTAAAGACATCTTAATGGTCTTCGAAAAAAATGTTATCGTTATTGTAAAATTGAAATAAAAAACTGTCTTACGAAATTCCGTTAAAAATTAACAAAAAAATATAAAATGCTTTCTTTTGTTTTATTGCGATATGCGTTATTTCAATAAAATCTCTGAGTAATTCAACAATTACGTCTGCAATATTTGATTATATACGGATTTCCTCGGATTAATGGAATGTTTTATACCAATGAACAAATAGATTTGCTTGGATATTCTGATATTTTCACAGGCGAGATAGACAGCATCGTAGAGATTGCCAATATTTAAATTTCTGTATAAAAGTATTTTTCTCTATACTTCAAGAGCATTTGAGAATCTTTGACCACAGTCTGGCACTGATTTGTTGTAGGCACGTTCGTTTAGTTTTCCTTATCAAAGGAACTTGAAAACGTCTTAGATATATTTTATATCACTGCTTTATTATTATGAATGCTAAAAATTGTCCCAAGATAACAGTTACAAGCAAAACTGTACCATGAATTTCTAAGTTGAAAAAGGTGAGAAAAATCAACCTAAATGCAAGATAGAATTATGGATCTTGGTCAGTGATCTACAATTATAATAATCCTAAATGCATATGTGAAGTTTTAAATAAATATCTTTAATAGTTATTGAGATACAGTAAACTCCGCTTATAACGAACTCACTGGGACATTCAAAACCTGTTCCTTATATCCGGAGTTCCTTGTAAGCATATAGCGAATTAGTTCCTTGTATCAGGAGTTTTTATAGCGAACAGATTTACATATACGAACTGATTGTTTACCATTGTCCGCCATTTTTGAAGAGCATTTGATTACGAAATAGAAATATTAGTCATTTATTTATATTTTAGACACAATACCCGAGAGCGTACTTTTTAGAATTTGAAAATCATTGCTATTTCAGTTTTAGTTTTACTCCCTATCTCAATTTCACATAAAATATAATATTTTGTTTCTAAACTCTTTTCGTTTTCTTTCCATGATTGAGAATAAACAAGATTTTCGATTTTTCCTTCCTTTTATATTGAATATCTTCTATTATAATTTAAGGGTGACTCATAATGTAAGATATATATTACTTTTCATTTAAACCAAGAGTACTTTGCAGTTTGCAATGGATCATGCTTGCAAGCATGCATGATTATGTTGAAAACCGATTATAAATTATTATAATTATTTTACTCGAGCAAAACTATTGAAGAAAATAAATAAATAACCATTTTATCTTGGTGATTAGAGCTCATGCTTAAAATATCCTAAATAGAATACTATACAAATTCATTTGAATAGATGTATTGAAGTACATACAACGATAAACGGTACATTCGCCCGAGTTTTAATCGGTGCGAATGAAAACGAAAGTTGAAAATGCGGGATCTATTTACGGATAGCCAATATTTTGGAGTTCGTTATAAAAGTTTAATTTTCTGTACTATTAACTAAATTGGGACTAAGAAATGAGTTCCTTATAAGCGATAATTCCTTATAACCGTGTTCGCTATAACCATATATTTTTATGTTAAATAAAGAAGGGCAAAATTCGGGCCAAAATAAATTGTTCCCTATAACCGGAAGTTCGCTATAACCGTGTTCGCTATAAGAGAAGTTTACTGTATGTAAAACTTGCATGTAAACATTAACCAAGAGACTAAGTAGAAAAGTAGATAAATCAGCCTAAATGCAAGATAGAGTTATGGAACTTGGTCAGTGACATACAATTATGACCGCATATGTGAAGTTTCAATAAAAATCTCTGATAGTTATTGAGATATGTAAAACTTACATGTAAGCAATACCTAGAGACTAAACATTCGTATGTAATATAGGTACGATTGCATACTACTTTTTGTGAAGACTTTTATGTTTGCTGCATTAAAGGTGTAATGTAAAATGAACAAACATGTCATGAGATATTTTATATCTTTAAACATATTCATGTAATGTAATTAATGTATCATCATATTAAAAATGATTTCAAGGAAATCAAAATATGAAAAGGAAATTCACGGTCAATTTACTGCTTTGAAGCATAATCACAGAATAAAATTACAGGGAAGTAAAAACCTTTTTAATACACTAAAGGTAGAATTTCATTGTAAGTCATAGTCACAGATTTAGTCATAGATTTGAGATATGATTATTTATTCATATTAACATCATTTTTGGTTATATATTGATAAAACAAGAGCTGTCCGTAAGACAGCGCGCTCGACTTTTTTAGTGCTTGCCTATAATACAAAATATTGACAGTTAAGGGCCATAATTCAAATAAAATCTTTGACAGAATTACCTTCTCCTGGACATGTTTGGGAATCATGATTGTAAACAAGTATTCCAACTTTCAAATTAATATCTCAAACAGTTCAGTCAAAAAGTGGACTGGTACTAAAAACTTAACCAAGATTCTAAGTCGATAAAAGGCCTTAATTTTTAAAACAAATCCTTGACAGAGTTACCTTCTCTTGCGTACAGATGGGGGTAATGATGTGAAATAGCATTAAAAGTTTCAAAGCAATATCTCAAAGGGTTAAGGCAATAAGTGGATTTTACCCATATTCAATGTATTTTCTAAGTCAAAAAGGGGCATAATTCTGTCAAAAACCTTGACAGAGTTATGTCCTCTTGTCTGTTGATGAAGGTCGTGATGGTAAACAAGTATGGTCAGTTTCAAAGCAATACCTCCAATGGTTTTGAAATAAAGTGAGGTGGTACAAAAAACTTAACCAAGATTCTAAGTCGATAAAAGGCCTTAATTTTTAAAACAAATCCTTGACAGAGTTACCTTCTCTTGCGTACAGATGGGGTAATGATGTGAAATAGCATTAAAAGTTTCAAAGCAATATCTCAAAGGGTTAAGGCAATAAGTGGATTTTACCCATATTCAATGTATTTTCTAAGTCAAAAAGGGGCATAATTCTGTCAAAAACCTTGACAGAGTTATGTCCTCTTGTCTGTTGATGAAGGTCGTGATGGTAAACAAGTATGGTCAGTTTCAAAGCAATACCTCCAATGGTTTTGAAATAAAGTGAGGTGGTACAAAAAACTTAACCAAGCTCAATACACTTTCTAAGTCAAAAAAGGGCCATAATTCTGTCAAAAACCTTGACAGAGTTATGTACTCTTGTCTGTAGATGGAGGTTATGATGGTGAACAAGTATGGTAAGTTTCAAAGCCATACTTGTAATACTTCTGAAATAAAGTGGGGTGGTACGAAAAACTTAACCAAGGTGTGACGCCAACGCTAACGCTAACGCCGACGCCGACGCCGGGGCGAGTAGGATAGCTCCCCTTTTCATAGAAAAGTCGAGCTAAAAAACGAAAGACACAGTTTGTAAATATTTATTACAATAAAATATGAAAAAGGTATTTTCCATCCTATGCGACGCGTCGAGGTTAGCTATATTTATAATTCCCGCGCTAAGTCGCGGTGGTGCTTGGGATAATCACTTGATACTGTAAATGGCAGCCATTTTACGATACGAAAATGCCTGGCCCTCCTCGGACAGTTTATCCTGCCGAAAAGATATGAAAAAATACTTGCAATTCAAAGTTTGTTTGCTACATAAAGATTATTGATTTACTCTTTGCAATTTTTTTCTCTATCTGATTGTAATAATATTGATGTGTTTTCATTGGCTTAAACCATCACGTTATCAATACACATAAAGGTGTGAACTAATTTCGTGTTCATTAAAATTATTCCATTAATAGACATATAACAATCTTATTTACAAATGAATGGATAAAACAAAATCCCAGAAGCATTTAAGATAATAAAAATCATTGGAAAAAAATAAATTCATATAAATTGTAAATTTGTGAATGACAACTCACCCCCTAAACAAAACATAATAGACTCAACCAAAATAAGCGTCTGCTTCTTTACCTAACTATGTAGTTGCATGACCATGATTAGAAATAGCAAACCAAATGTAAGAGTTAAAGTTATTGTAAAAATAATACTATGACCACAGCAGATTTCGTACAGAAAAGGGGGCGATAAATCTGCCTTAATACATGACACATATATAAGTCTTATTCGGTGATCATTATTCATGACCACACATAAACATATGAAGTTTCAAGTTTGTATCTTTAATAGTTTAAGAGATATGCAAAACTTGCATGATAAACTTAACCCAAAAAAGGAGAATTTTTAGTACAAAAGGGAGCACAATTCAGTCAAAATACATGGCAGGGTAATGAATCTTGAGATGTGACATCATAATTATGACCCTTAGTACAGTCATGTGTAAAGTTTCAATTAATTTCTTTGAAGACCTTTAACCTTTAACCAAAATTTCTAAGTTTCAAAGGGGCAAATCATTTTGCAAATATTGCAGGCAGAGTTATGCAACTTTGCAAACTGATGTACACTGTTACTATAAATAAGTATTGTTACAATTGAATATCTCAAGCAATAATTGAGATATTTGACTTTACAAAAAACTTTAACCAAAATTTCTAAGTTAAAAAGGGGCATAATTCTGTAAATATTGTAGGCAGAGTTATCCAACTTGTCAGTCTGATGTACATTGTTACTATAAATAAGTATTGTAAGTTTCAATTGAATATCTCAAGCAATAATTGAGATATTTGACTTTACAAGAAACTTTAACCAACGCAGACGCTGACGCGGACGCCGACGCCGGGGCGACTACAATAGCTCTCATATTCTTCGAATAGTCGAGCTAAAAATGTCCAATAATAGCCCTTACTACATTAGTCACGCAGTAGAAATATGGTGATTCATACTGCAAAATCACTTTGTATTCGCAAATGACGTACATTTTACTTGAATATTTTACTTTTCTTAGTTTTTTGCACATTTCTCTCAATTTCTCATTTCTATCTGTTTGAAAGATTTTCATTTTGTGAGACTGAATCATCCATTTTGCCACGTACTATGAAAAATGTTCTTCAATTTGAATTAATGATAAGTCAAACTTAAATTTGAATTGTGAAATACTGATAACTGCTATCCAAACTTTTTTTAAATAAAGAACAAACACTCTGAAAGGATATATATTACGTTGAATATTTTACACACTATAGGTTAACCAAGTATGAATACATAATATCATTAACAAAATTGGTATTATTAAAAGTTGACTTGACACATAATAGTGACTGCGGCTTCACAACATGGTTTGTATTCACATTAGACATATTTAGTAGGAAAATAGAAATTCTTTTATTGTAGTACAATTCTTCAATGAAAGTATTTTACCCCATGACGCGCATGGTATATCTTTAAAAAGAAGAAGTAGAAGAAGAATATAAAAAAGGAACAGCATATTTTTTACAACTTCTTTTTCACCGGAGGCCGGTACGTCACATATAAATTATTTTGTCAAATTAAGTACAGATGCATGTTCTTTAGTTCTCTTTTCTTATTTTTTTTCAAACTCTGCCAACTTAGTAAATATTAAAGATAAAAAGAGTAATCAATCATATACCAATAATGTAATTTCAAAATGCATTTTCAATTTGTACTTCGAAATCTTTAATGTTACTTTTCACTTATCACTTATTTTATTATCTGAATTGTCCAATCAATCAATATCATTCTGTTAGCTACCATTATATTCCTGACAAGGATATATTGCTATTAGATTACATACAATTGGTTAACAAATTAACTGGCTAGACATGCTAAATGACTTGCAACATAAAATTGACAGATCATTTTGCACAGCACCTTTTGCGTTATAAATAATGATAACAACGTGTGACAAAAATCAATATTTATAACTTACATACTTAAGAGGTAAGATTTTTGTTAGATACAAAATCTTTAAAATCAGTCTGCACGCGCATGTATTGCGTAGTTTAACATTAAATTTCCACGAAGACAAGCTACAACTCATCTTTTTTTAAATTGAACTATGTTAAGTACGTTGAACTTTGGCTTTATGAAGTCAATGTATAAATTGTTATATTGTTTCATAAATTTCGATAGATAGGGATTGTTACATCGTGTCACATAAATGAAACGCATATGCATTCTTACATATTTGTATTGTAAATCAAAATGAAATGTTTTCAGGTTGACTTAATCAATTATTAATTGACAAATGAAACGCAAATTAATAATTTTATCGCGGGAAGCAAAATAAAAACAAGAAAATAATTTGATTTTTCTTATACATTTATTAGTTTCTTGGGGAAAATGCTGTTGTCTACAATTTTTGTCAAATTATGTAGGCAAAAATTATTCATTGCTCAGGAAGTAGGATAAACAACACGTCATATTTTCCAGAAAATGTCAAAATTAGTTTAGTTTTGTATTATGTAGGAAATTGTCTTTAAAACTTTCTGTTAATTGTGATGCAGACATGGGTTTATAATTCATTAACGTAACTTAATATACACGTTATATTTTCCAAACAAGGCATTATCAGATTAGATTTGCTAATTATATAGAATTGTCTGCAGGAAAAAGGTCCGGCGAACGAAACACAGTATCTTTTTAAAAAGTTATCATTTCAATCCATCATTAATCAGTTTCTTTATATCATTCCCTTTGTTTTATTACAGTAGGATAATGTAATCCCATAAGTTAACATAATCAACGTCAACTTTATGTTCAGACACGTAGTTGAATTTAATAACAAGTTATAATGACACATGTTTCAATTTTATGATGATGTTGTCTTTGACCTTTAACAGTCAATGTTTTGAACAGAGTCAGATGAGCAAATTCGAATAGCTGGCATAAACGGCATCTGTATTGTTCATTGTTTAAAATATTCATTAGTTTTTGAGATTATTATAACGGGGAAAAACTGTTGTTGTCACATGTAAATTGTAAAAGAAAACGACAATGGCAAGTACTTTTATGATAATTGTTAAAATATTATGATTTATAACATCGTCATAATTTTGATGAGTTTCTTTTAACTGAAAAATATCATACGATAGTTTTTAATAAATGTCTTAGCGATAAAATTAATATTAAGATGAGAACTGGTCTAGACATGCCACAAATGCCTTTTACTACCTGTCTAGTATGTAATAACAATTTGGATTGACATAGTCTTTTTTATATGTTTAAAACTTTCTTCTTGATATTTCATGGGATCATTCATTTATGTAGAATATTATTTCTTTTCATCAATGACATAACTAATGGCATTATGATAACTCAACTGAATATGACATGATATGACTTGCTGATTACCCTAATCGTGTCGCAATTTAATATTATTACGTATATCTTTATATATCAACATCGCGAATTAAACATTACAAATTTGTTCTCTTATTTCAATGGTTGATATTGTATCAATTGTTTTAGCTATAGTTTATGATAACAGACAGATATGAACAGAAAAACATGTACATAGCCTCCTTTCTTTTTCTGTTCATCATTTACATGTTAAACGCGTATTTTCTTCAGTCAGATAAATGTGTCTTATTATTGTTGTTTTTAACCTTGTAATGTTTAACAAAAGAAATTGTAAAAAATGGATTCAAATCTTTTTGACTAATAATTTTATTCTTTTACTTCTGTAGTTAATACATTTAGCAATATAAGCCATTGCCAAAATGCTTAATCTGCTTTTTTGAATGGAAACCACATATAATTTAAAGACAAGTTAAAGGCATATAAGTCATAAACTTACAACATAACTATATTTTCCTTGGTATTCTCTGCTGTTTTAGACAGTACATTACAAAAAGAACACCCAAAAAACGCACAATCTACATAATTTAAACATTTACACTGATAATCATTGTAATTCAGTCTTCTAGGCATTTTATACAAAGGCATTTTATGTGTGAATTTCTATCTGAGTGACTGTTTCTAGGTGAACTAAATAAAGCGTTCATACAAAATGTATGTTTTTGTTTAATATTGACCACACCAGTAGCTCTTCATAGGAAATTTGCAAAATCGCTCCCGAGCTTTCATACTACATGATTGCCCGGAACATACAATACATTCCATATATGTTCACCTTCCTCGGTCTGTTGTGATTGTATAACTTACTGATTTAATATTTTAAAAATGCAAAGTATAACATTGTACGGATATTTTTTGTTAATGCCTACATTTAACACCTATGAAAAGTAATGCCGAATATTCAAATTGGCATTGGCCAAATGACGTCACGCTTTATTAATCAAAGTGGAAAAATGAAATGAACGATTATGTCATTTGAGTATCGGTTCATGCAAAATATACTTGTTTCTTTTAAATACAAAGTTAATATGCTAATATAAATATATGCTAAATTCATACATGATTTCTCACAAAATATGTCTTTTATTTCTATAGATGATACAAGCCACATTACCAACCATGTTGATGGAACAAATAACGATATGAAGGGCGTTGCATTTCGGTATGTTTATACTGACTACTGTATATTAAATTAATAAAAACTCATGACAATTTCTCGGTAAATATACACATGCTTGCCATTAAGTTTTCGGACAAAGCTTTATGTATTTTAAATGCAGGGAATTAACATAGGCTATTTAGGGTAGGCTGAAATAAATGCACATTTTATGCTGAAAATTTCTATACTGAATATTTTTTTTCAGAAACCCGTTGTGCATTTCTGATTTCGGGATCTACAAGTAAATATCAACATTGCAACAGGTATATTTTGTTTTTACCAATGTCAGATGGTTTATACATTCATCATGTTCCCATGTGTCGATATTGGTCTGAATAGTAAGAAAATCAATACACAAACATATATAAAATAACATATTTCATAAGTTGTATACATGTTTGATGTATATTCATATTTTACACTACATAATACTATTGTTACTGTGAAATAATGCATATACAAAATAATAATACATACAGATCTGTAGATTTAAAATATGCTTTCAGATTCTACAACGTGCGTATTTTGTGCGCAGGATATCCAGAATAGGTCCCAATTGTCACTCTCAGAGAGAAGGGAAGCAACAGTGTTAACCATGCTAGCGATCTGAGGAATTCAAGTATACAGGTATACGAACAATTACAGGCCAAATTGTGCACCAAGACTGTAGAAGGGATTTTATTCACAATAGAAACATTTCAAATAGTTCCAATGTTAAGTGTAACCAAGTTAAAAGACCTTTAAGATCAAATGCTAATTTTGCTTTTAAGTGTAATTGCTTGTTCTGTGGTAAGCCTGCTAAAGTTGCATCTGTTTTGTATTGAAATGTATTCATATTTTGTGTTATTATTTGCAATGTACATGCATCTGGCATCTTGTTTTTACATAAGCAATAGAGGTTTCACTTTTCAAGTTATTCATAAAAAACTTTACAGACAAATATGTTCTATATATTGAACAGTCTCATATTCCTCGCGATGTAAATACAATGTAGCTTGTAATAAAAACAAAAGATTTATAATAATACTCTGTTTGCTTGCCATATGAAGTAGTTCTTTAGTATTGTAGTTATACTCTTTTATCCAGTGTCAAATTATACTAAAATTTATGCACAATATTTTATATTGGTGTCTATCACAAAACAATAAACTTGTACTAGCACCAAACTATGCCCTATAACATAAATGTAGTAAAATGTTTGAAACAATTTAACTCCAAATGTACAATAGTATAGTACATTTAAAGTTAGATTGTATATTGAATACATAGTTATCAATGCTTTCTTATATTTGCTTGTGTTGCGACACACTGTTTTTTTCCTCTAATTGTCAATGTCAAAGTTCACCTATTGTAAACAAAAATGTATAACTATACTGTCTGAAATACAGAACGATAATTTCAAATTTATAGAAGTGGTCTTATATGTTGTAGACTGTTATGTGTTAGTACAAGCAAGACAATATACCCTACCATATACTTAAAGTGATTTAAGTGTACATATCGATGTGACAAAACTGTAGTTCTTGTGAATGAAACAGCCTGTATATTCGTGTTCTTCATATTTATTATCACTACATTGTTGCTTGCCAAATTAGGTAGCTCTTCGGTACATTTGTACATTTGTAATATGGTTTTATTCCGTGTGTAATGTCAAATTTCAACAAGTGACACTTAAATGTATATACTACAATTTCTCCATAGACCGGGCATAGTATTTTTCATCTGTAGTTTTGGTAATTGTTACTCGCTCTTAATTATACTTACTTGTTGTTGTTGTTGTTCATCTTTTTTTTTTGCTTGAAACAAACAAATTATTCAAAATGCGTTAGATGTTCAGAATGT
This sequence comes from Ruditapes philippinarum, assembly GCF_026571515.1. Taxonomy (NCBI): domain Eukaryota; kingdom Metazoa; phylum Mollusca; class Bivalvia; order Venerida; family Veneridae; genus Ruditapes; species Ruditapes philippinarum. Next base: position 168,404 of record NW_026854879.1, read on the forward strand.
TAGCTAAACAAAAGTGTACCTGAATTATTCAACATTTATCTAAAACATAATTTACAATACACATGTATGTCCATTTTAATTCATATGAATACAGTTGACATAATTTACAAAGTACTTCTTCATGCATAAATATGTTATTATGTATTGTTTTTACTGTAAATATACATGGAATGGATGATTTGCTGCTTATATATCGGATTTTGACTGGTTAAAAATTTTAACATAAAGTGGGTGGGGTAATTTGACACCAGTGTGTCATAGAATTGACACCAAAATTTTTTTTTCATTTTAAATGCATAAATTTTTGTATCAACATGGACAAAAATTTGTTTGTATGAAGATTGCATGTAATAAATATGTTTAACTTATATATAGAAGTGTTTTTTTAGTATCATCGGAAATTAACAAATTACGCCGATTTTATAACTGAAATTTAAGGGTGTCAACTTGAAAGCTAGAATTATCAAATTTCCCCTTCAGCAAAAGAGTGCAACTTCTTTCCAAATATCAGGCAGATATGGTACCATCATAAAATACCAAAACAAAAACTTGCAATTAGTTCTAGGTTAGCTTGATTTTCGAGCTAATTTGACTAGACTATAAATTTATAATGCTCAATAATTATTTCAAATATACATAAAAGGCCAATGTAAGAAGCCAATGGTCTCAATAACTTAAGGACTTTGTTTAATGAGACGACATTGTAGTATTTTGAAAACAGATCTCCGCGATTACGATTGTTGAGGTCTATGTCGACCACTTTACCTTATGGAATTGAAAATAATACGCCTTTGTCACCATTATCGTGCCAGGCAACGCTGTACAACCGTGAAGTTTGACCAGGCGGGATACTGTTGGTAGTTCAAGGTTTTTATTTTGAGATTGAAATTCCCTTACAGCTCCAAATACAAAGTAACGTAAAAAGTCCAATAATAATGATAAATATGTTACAATAATTTAGCTGAACAAGAGTTAAAACATCATTTCATTTTTGTATCGCTTTTAGCGGCCTTTAGGTAGTCGTACTGCCCATAAAAACCCATCATTGACAAATATCTTACCATTACGGTAGTTTCCGAAACGTTATTTTTTTCAATATCTTGGGCATAAGATTATTTACAATCACTCATCCTTTATATCACTATCTACTTTATTCCGGTTATAAACGGTTAAAAAATAAAGAATACCGAAGATTGTGAGCAATGACTGATTTATTACAATATTGGCCGATGTTAGATTTTTTTGGCGGGAAATCAACCTTAATCAACCTTACTGCTCGGAATCAAAATGTAGTCAAAAAGTGCAGCATTTATATACAAAGTCGCTAATGAAGTATGGACGATTTTTTTTCAAATGATTTCTTATTTATATACAGTTCATTTTTCTTTCCTTATTTAGTTTTGATTAAATAAGCCTCATGAAAATGTTCATTCAAACAAACATGTTTAAGCTCGATTTAAAGCAGATGTGTTATCAACATTTTTTTTGTGTTTAAAAATAATTATTGTAAGTTATAATTATAAGATAGTTGATTTAAAAGAAGAATATTCCATTGTCGTCATCTAGGTTACAATATGTAGGTATCATACTTCTAGGAAGAACTCAAAAATTTAGACACTGCACTCTGGATGTTTTAATTCTGGCAAAAATGTGACCACTTAAGTGCTAACGAACAAATGTTGACTAACGACGGACGACAGACGACGTACGACGGAAGACGGACAGTCAACGGTCCTAAAAGCTCATCCTGAGCTAGCTCAGGTGAGCTAAAAAAAGCCTTCGGGATCTACGTTCAATTAAAAAAAATGAAATGAATAATTATAATACTAGTATATCAATGAAAACATTGATGAATAAAAATCTTGACATGATTTTTTGTCCCATGCTTATTTTACCTGAAAACAAATTAACATTTTATATGTTATAACTCCTGTGATGTAACGTTATAAACATACCATTTTTACTATCTGCGCAACATGAAAGGTTTTTTTTTATTTTAAGATATTACACATAAAGATAAGGTTTCAAAAAGCAAAAAAGTAAAACATATGAAAATGATTGAATCCTTTAAAAAGTGAGGACTTAAAATTACTAGTTATCTACAGTAACTGACAGATATAATTGCCAGTGGTCTTACATACACTGATTTAAATATTAACTAACTGTTAGCTACCGGAGAGACAACCAAAATCCACAACAAACACATGCTGTCCTTTCGCATTTTGATTTGTACGCATCTTAATTCGTAATTGTCATTATTAATTAAAGAATAAAATATCAACATTTTGATATAAATTGAACCCACATAACTTATATTACATTAACATGTAATACAGTGAAGAATGTGTTATTCTGAAATTTATTGATTTACAAACATGCACTAAAGTGGATTTCCAATGCGGTATGTTTAGGTTATTATTAATTTCACGGACCCCGTAGATTAGTTATGCATATGATTTATTTATAAAAAAATAAAGGTTACCATATTAAGCAGTATTTGTTACAGAGCTGATTAGCTTTAATGATGTCTTTTTATAGCAAATGTAGCAAACCACATTCTTATCATTTTGCCGGCTTCATCGAACACGGGTACCGTCTGTAGCATTTACTCGTTTAATGGCATAATTGAAGACAATTAGTTATTATAATATACACATATGTGTATAGTGAAATTCAGGAAAGTATCAAGACGAACGCGATACTTCTTTTATTTCTAAGATGATTTAGTCTAAATCAAATATGCAAATGCTAAAAAAGACTTCAAGTGATTGACAGCGGCTTCTCTAGAGAATAGACGACACCGCTGTAACAATCCAAACTAATAAACTGGATCAACTGTTAAGCATTTCTTAAGACAAGTAGACCTTTCTGAATTACATAAGATTTCTTAAGAAATTGCATTCGTAATTGTCACACGATACAGGGCTTATGCAATAAGTCTCAGGATTTATCATCAGACAAACACATTAATGTCCCCATTTTTCCATAATAATTATGACCCTGTTATAAACGAATTTTATAATAGTCTCGGATTGAATATCAAATGAATTTCGTTTAATAACTCTTTATATATGAAATGCTAAAGGTTACCATGTTACCTTCATACTTGCTTATAGTTGCTTATCTTTTTACAAATAAACTGGAATTGCTTAAGACAAAAATGTTTAAAATTTTCAGGTGTTATTTCTAGGTAGAGCTTAACATTGGTGTAAAACAAAAACAAACTATTTTCCAAAACTGCACCTAGTCAATCCGTGCTAAAAGAACTTACAAAGATTGTTCATTGATTGTCTTGAATCATCACGATCGACAATTCTTATTGAACTCAATATTTTCTTTGTCCAATTATTTTCCAATAGTCTTTTTTCTGTAGGCAATTCAAGAAGATGTGATGAAAATAGCTGCCATGAGTCTTTTATGTATTTGTTAGCTTAATCAAAATACTTCATGAATATTTCAATATCTTTATTGCATTAAACATTTTACAATGCTTATAGCACATACAAATATATACATTGGCAAATGAAAACATATCCAAAAGAGAAAAAAGCATACAAATTGTTTTAACAAATATAATTTTGTGTTAGTTATTTTTACAAAGTCTTGAAACAAATACAATTTTTGTGAGTTATTTTCTTCAGGTTTCTACGAAACGCGGATTTTATCTGCAAAGAAAACGAATTTTGCTAGTTGGGAAATAGATTTTTTTTATTTAGAATTCATTAGAAGTTCAAACTTATTTATTGTTGGCCATCGGCAGAAATATGGTTTAAGATATTTTTTCGGAGTTCGCGGTAACTAGGACAGGCAAGTAAAAAATGAAACTCATTTTCCACTACAGTCATTGTGCACGATTTACAAATACGTCGTTCACGCAGCGTGTTGTCATAGCGACCTGTTTCGATAAACAAGTTGTGGGAGGAGGTTCTAAATTTTGAGAGGGCTATTTTGTATTTTGGCTCTAAAGAACAATTTAAATATGGCTCGACTTTAAAATTATGTTTGAATATGCAGTAAGACTCTAAACGCGTGGAATTATTTATATCGCTATACCAGCGTTGTAAGTATGCGTCAAAGATACGTTGCTTAATCATTTGGAATGGAATATCAACAAATTCTTGTTGGTCCCAAATGTAACTTAATCCATGTGTTTCCAGTATATTTTTTACTTGGCCGGCCCAATTTTTTCCTCTATAATCTACCCCGTTTTCAACATCTGACTTAAGAAAAATGTACGTTTTTTTAACTAATGAGTTATCTGGAAGTTATAACATTTTCACCCAGTACTTTATTATGTTGATTTTTCTGTAAACCAAGAGTGGCATGCGCCCTAGCTCACCGTAAAGAGCGGATAAATTTGTGGAACGTTTAACGCATAAGATTCGACGTAAAATTTTTGTGTGAACTAATTCCACGTCTGTTGCTTCGTGCATTCCCCATACTTCCGAACCAAAATGGAGGATCGAACCAACGAGACTATCAAATAATTGAAGGATCTGTTTCACAGGTAATTCAATGTTATTTAAAATAGATAGTGATTAAGATATTGCTTAAGGCATTCATAATAAACTTTATTATACAAACAGTATATAGATGAATTCAGATGCGGTTTATTTATCTACATTCTGTTCAAATATTGAATCGTATTATTATAAAAGCAAGTTTTCTTCCAATTCATGAGCTTAAACAAGCCTTCGTAGCCTAATATGAATAAATTCGAATTGAACTAACGTTCTAAAAAATTGCGTTCTTTTTTATATTAAAAGTCAAGTCAAGGAAGAAAATTATGCAAACGCTTTTGGTTTCCTGAAATATTTGTGTGTGTGTGTGTTGGAAACTTAATTACTTACTTCCGGAGCTGTTATTGATACGGGTCTTAAAAAGCCATGTTGATGTCTATCTTAAAATAGCCTATTTGTTCGTTTATCTGAATTCTAACTCTTTTGAGTCACATCTCGGCTGTCAGACTGCCAAGCCAGCGTTCCTAATAACTTACCAGTTATTACCAGTTTTCTCAGTTTTCATATGACCGACTTCTAATCTCACACGGTATATGAAACGGCGTTGAGGCCGATATCAATAAAAGTAAGCATTCTTAAACTTAAAACTTAATTAAATGATACATTTTTTAACCTTATAACTTTTACTTTAAATAAACTTAAAACAAAGGAAATCCACACGAAACCTGTCATCAAGAAGTTTTTCCTCATGGCGTTTTACTATAGATGTGGCTTATTCTATCCAAGTTAATAACCTACATTCAAATAATCATCAGAATTTCCTTTTGATAACCATGACCAATCGGCTTAGTGATCCAAAAGGTGCATGGTAGTATCAAACGTGGTTTCTATATAACAGGATACTTTGAGTAACTGAAACGATAATTATAAATGATCTCATCTGTTTTAAGATTTTAAGTTTTTTTTCCGAACGTTTTTATGTTTTTATTGTGCCACTGGACAGCTTGATGCTTATAACAATCATCAGGTACAAAAGGAGTTTATTAAGTAAGATGGAACAACTTCCAACCAAATTTTACAAGATTTTTACAAAAGGGTCACTATTTTTGAAAACGCAATGTTAAAAGTGTATATAATTGCTGTTCAAAGTGTATATAATTGATGTTAAAAGTGTATATAATTGCTGTATTATTTAAACTTAAAAGCTACATAATTGTTTCAAAGGCCCATTAAGCCTAACACATGCTAAAGTCAATGTTTATCGAAAGTTCTTTTGTTAGCCTGTTACAATTTCTAAAAACATTATTTGAACCAGCCTTTTGTATTGTTTGCAATAAGTACAACTGATTTAATATTTTTTATGGATGTCAAACTTCTTCTTTGTTTAAATTATGCTACACTTATTGCAAATCTTTGCTCATTTGGCGTTATAAGCATTTTTCATGTTCTAAATCATTATTTTAACATGTTAATAAACTCTGCCTTTTTACAGTAAGAAAAAAGACTTTCTTACGCTTTATGTGCCCTAAATCAAATACTCATTTTTGAATTAATTGTAACACAATTACGATGAATTTGTTGTAACAATTACGAGTTACACGATTCAAATACCAGTAAATGTAAATCAAAATAACAACTCCGTGAACGTTCAATTAAAGTTTGTAATGATTATAATAATTGGTTTTATGAACAAAATAAATTTCATACCTGCTAAGATTATTATAATATAATAACACGATGGACATTTTTCTCCACACTTAACAACAATGAAAGCCAGATTTAGATAACCTGAGTGAATTTAAAATGGTAATCTTAAAAGTGAAATTAATGACACATCGTACAGACAGGTAACATCTTTTTATAGAAATATTAACTTTAATATTTTAATTTTCTGTCTCATTGAAAGTAAGCCAATGCAAAAATTGCCTTACCATTTCAAGGATGGTTACATCTTTTTAAAAATATAATTATATCTATACGAAATACGTCGTTGAATAAAATGAATAATACAAAAATGAAAACAAATATTATGAAAGGCAGTAATGTAACTTAAACGATGCATCGTATATGAAAACTTTAGTCTTGAATTTTGAAAAAAAAACGAAAAAATGTTTTTCTAAAGTAATTATAGATTGATAAATGAAACTATTATGACTCTATAATCGAGAAAGAAAGAAAACAAAAAAGCAGTTTATATATCAATTATTGATCATAAATAAAAAAAATATTTAATCGCAGAAAAAGTATACAAGGAAGTATCGTGAGTTTTCTTTTACAAGTTTTCATCATTACAAAAAAGGTTATTGTACCAGACATTTCATCAACAATTTTGATGAATTGTGCAGGCAAGAAGAATGCATTTCTGAGAAAGTGGAATATTCAACACGTTATATTTTCCGGAAAAGACAAAATAAGCTAGTGTATTATTATGTAATAATTTGTGTGTAATTGTTAGAGAGACACGGCTCCTAATTTTACGAAAGTATCATAAAATTTCGTACGCTTAATGTTTTCCGAACAAGGCATGATCAGATTAAATTTGTTAATTTTAAAGAATTGTCTATATTCATTCAAATATATCACTCTCCCTCAAGTCACCCCCACAAGGACACATTTGTGCGTCCTTGATTGCAGACAAATGTTTTAGAAAATTTCAATACAGTTACAGATATGTTAAGTTGCGACTACATGTATTCAGACAACTAATGTATCAAAAAAAGATCATTTATGGTGGAAATGCGATATTAACATGTTTGTTTTAAATTGTTCTTGAAATATATCTAAAATATTTACTTGCTTCATCATCCATATAATCTTATAGAAATTATAATAAACGTTGCATACCTAGCTGTTTGTTCATTCCGCTACTATGTAAATAAATCTTAAACCTATACCATTTTCTAATATTAATCGTATTTTCCATTGCAGTAAGTATTTGCAAATTTTAAGCATTTGAACAAATCAGTTACAAATCGATAGGACATATAATACGTGTTAACCTTATTGATAGTTTTACGACAATATCATATACATGGAAAAGAATATTCTTAATGTTTGTGAAGTATTCATGTAACGGAAACAATTCATAAACAGACAGTTACCCGTAACAGGAAATCAGGCCTTGCCATTCTGAAGAAATGTAATATATGTTTTTGTTATGCATAGAATTGCCAGAAAAGAGATTCACAAAGTCATATTATTCATTAAAAAAGATTCTTTACCAGCTTTAATTTCATAGCGTATTTCTAAAATGTATCTTTTATCATAAATATTCAAACAATTATCAACTTTTGTCGAACATCGATATATAATGCGTATCTAAGAATTTATTTGACTATTGATTTAAGAAAGAAACACCTACTCTTTCTTTGGTAACATAAATCTTTCCTACCAAAATGTATATAGAAAATTGACAAAAGAAACCACACTCATTTTTTTAGAATATCTATCATTTCAATTCTTCATAAATCAAACGTCTTTATGGTGTTCTCTTTGTTTTATTACACCAGGATAATGTAATCCGATAAGTTAAGGGTTAACTAAATCAACGTTTGCCTCAGACATATAATGCAATGCAATATAAAATTAATGTGACATGTTTCAACTTTGTGATAGTATTGTCTGTGATTTAACGATCAATGTTATGTACAACATCAAGTCAGATGTTTATATTCAAGTCTGACATATAGTTAACGACATCTATATTTGATAAAAAATGGTAAATTCATTTAAATACAAACAGTAGACCAAAATTGAAACGTACCAATTCAATAAATGTCATAAATAGCCTTATCGCTTTTTATACTTTGTTCAAAAATCTAAATTCAGTTCGTATGCAACTTATAGGGGATTTAACTTTACAAAGTCCATTTTACAACAAAATATCGCTTATCATGTTGCCTTATGTTTCAACACCGAGCCAAAATCATATTTCCTGTCATCTCGGCGCCATATGACCTAAATTGTGTTCGTGTGCCGTCAAACAACAACAACAAAATAAATATTAAATAAATCAATCAATCAAATATAAATACAAAAACAATTATAAAAATACGGTTATGGAATAAATGATCATTTAAACAAACATAATTATCTGAATACAATTTGCAACATCAATGTTAAAGACATCTTACTGGTCTTTGAGAAAAAATTATCGTTATTGTAAAAAACTGTCGTACAAAATGTCGTTAAAAATAATATAAAAATGTATTCATTTCTTTTATTGCGTAATGCGTTACAGTAATTTCAATAAAAACTTCGAGTGAATCAACAATCACGTCTGCAATATTTGATTATATACGGATTTCCTCAGATTAATGGAGTGTTTTATAACAATAAACAAAAGGACTTGCTTGGATTTCCTGATATTTCAACATGCTGGATAGACAGCATCGTAGATATTGCCAATAATTAAATTTCTTTATAGAAGTTCTTTTTCCCTATACTTCACAAGTTTTTTTTCAGTTGTCTTTGACCACAGTCTGGCACTGCTTTACTTAAGGCACGTTCGGTAACGTTTAGTTATTAAAGGAACTTGAAAACGTCTAGGATAGCACTACTTTAATCACATATTGTTTGTGTTTATTAACCACATGTTACGACGCAGAATGTAAAACATCAGTCATTCTATAGTAAAATATTTTCTCAATATTAATTCCGAAGTAAATATATGATTCTCAAAAGCATTATTAAAGTTTCGTGAATAAAGCTGCATGCCTACAGATGTATGCTTATTTCTTGAAAATCCTGAAAACGTTTTTAAAAATAATAAAAGTAAGATATTGTGAAGTAAACAAAGAAAGTAAATGACATATTGCAAAATGCACTTACAAACATTGTAAATTACCAAAAGGAGGTCAAAATAATAATTAAAAAATGTTCAAAAACAGCTCTTACAGCATTAGTCACGCAGTAGAAATATGGTGATTAATACTGCAAAATCTCTCTGTATTCGCAAATGATGTACTTTTTATTTGAATCTTTTATTTTTCTTACATTTTTGGTACATGTTTTTCTTGCATTATTTCGTCCATCTGCTTTAAAGATTTTTATTTTGTGAGACTGAAACATACCATTTTGTCACGTTCTATGAAAAATGTACTTCTTTTTCACCGGAGGCGGTACGGTAAATATTATAATATATTATTTTGTTAAAAAAGATTTAGCTGTATTGCTGTATATATTCTTTTGTTCTCTTTTCTCCTTTTTAAAAAAATGATTTCATTACTTGTAGAACTCTGCCATCAAAATAAATATTCAAGATAATAAGAGTGATCAATCATACACCAGTAATGTTGTTTTAAAATGCATTTTACATTTTGCACTTCGAAATCTTTAATGTTTCTTTTCACTGATCTCTTATTGAATCATTTGGATTGTCCAGTAAATCCATATCATTCTGTAAGCTACGATTATATTTCTGACACGGATATATTGCTATTGGATTACATACAATTGGTTAACACGTTAACTGGCTAGACATTTTAAATGGCTTGCAACATAAAATTGACAGATCATTTTGCAGAGAACTTTTTGCTTAATAAATACCGATAACAACGTGTGACAACAATCAATATTTATTACTCACACACTTAAGAATGCAGATCTAATCAATTGCTTAATTTATCATGTTCTGCATCATGGTTACAAAATATTAGCCAATACTTCGTAAAGTCATTATCTTTATTTTGGGGTATATTAATTCAAGTAAAAGGCTAATATTTGGTTTTAAGAAACAGACAAGTATTGATATTCAAATGGGAATTGAAATGGTTTGATATATTTTTCTCTAAATGGTTCGGTTCAAAAATACAATTTGTTAGAATATTGCTTGCCCAAATACTTGTGACTGTGTAGAATGCATGGACATATGCTTATAATAATGGCTATACCTCGTTGATTGTTGAACAGAAAGAGTACAAACAATTTAGAATTCATGGTATAAAAGCATTCACAAATTTGAGACGAAAATGAGATAATACATATATATATATAATATATAATACAATAAACGTATAATACATGCTGAAGTTAAAAATGTGTTGCCTTTCTTCAGTAATAAAGGAACATACACATAACATGAAGATGCATTTTGATACATTTGTATTCGATAAGATTTTAAGTTAGTTAAATAACTTAAGGGAAAATATAATAATTTTATGTTAAACTACAAAAAACAATATGAGAAAAATAAATTGGTATGCAGACTACCACCAGGGGATATCAAAGGTAGGGTTAAAACTTATCGACATTGTTGTTGACATGATAAGAGTCTTTTGTTTCTATCATTGCATTAATATTATTTATTAGAAATATATACTAAAATCTGATATTAGAAAATATCAATTATTGCTACACAGTCTGTTTGTAAATAGAAAATAACAAACATGTTTTGACTTTACAAAAAGTAGATATGCTTAAAAATTCTTTAAAATTCCACACACTAAGAAATGACCTTCTTTACTTGACCAGTAATAGGAAACACAGCTTCCCATTAAGCGTTTATTTATGGGCATTTACTAAATATGGAATATCGGGAGTGAAAAATTGTCGATAATTAAGTAAATATATGTAGACAATTGTATATCTAAGAATCAAAATGACTCTATTAATATTCAGTATCACCAACATATCAACAGTTAAATGTTTCTTACATGGTCTTCAAGCGGAAGACACACTACAACTCTTCATCTTAAATAATTCATTCAATTTGAAACTTTTTATTAAATTAAAGAAAATGTATTCATCCATAAACGTTTCAATGGTCTGCAGAAATATCATTGATAACATACAAAAAGGTAGTTTTGCTTTATTTTGTCGATATTAATATTCTTACTACAAACAAACAAAAAGGGGATTGGTCTTGTATATATATATATATATATTAGCTTCAAATAGAATCTTGGTAGTGACGTTTTGTCAGACCGTCACTGTGTAGATTGTGTCATGTCTGGCCTAGTGCATCATGCAATTATAACTATTAGAAAAATAAAATATAACAACATATACGATATTTGATATCTGCTGAATGTTCGGCAAACGAATAAATGTAACAGTGTGACGTTTAGAAACAGTATCTGTTATTCCTAGATATAATAGGCCTTATTCATAAAAAACAATCTGCTTTCCTATTTAGGAAACATATAACAAACGACGTTTTCATAATGAAAGACTAATCTAATCTAACTTAAAGCAAGTTCTTTTTATCTCTAGACACTGAAGGAAAGAAACTAGGTATTATTGATTTAATCGTAATTTAATTAAATTCTTTTGTAAATTATGCAAGAAAAGCAAGATAACTTAATCATATCTTCATTTTTGGCTTTGATATCCGCTATAAAAGGCATTTATACAAACTTTTAGATAAACTAGTTACGGTAAACTAGGGAAATTATATTGAAATGACAAGAATGCATCTTAACATGATAAGGTCAACAGGAAAACAAGTATGTTAACAAATAAAAAATGGTGTCTTGAAGTGGCATTATGCCCATCCAATTGTAAATGGTTATTGAACTTGTGAAAAATCAAAATAACTTACATTTTCCATAAATGTGTTCGATTCTATATTTTACAAAGAAAAGTTAATGAATAATTCACGTGAACATTGGAAAGTTCTATATATATTTTTCCAAATGGTACGGTGTTAAAATTCTTAAAAATAATTAGGCATTTTTGGTGATAAATATGGTCGTTTTTCTATTGTATCCTGTACGGTTTTCATGATCAATTACTGGGGGAGGCCAATTATCATAACAATAGTCTCACGTTTGAAATATAACAATTTAATAATTCAATAAAACGAAGAAATAAGAAATCATGTTACTTAACTATCTTGTAAAACTACAAATATTTAATCAGAACTTTATTATATCTGCCTCTTACAAAAATGTTCCAAACAATATTTACAGATATGTTTTTTTCTTTTGAACATAACAAATTTCAGGTTCCATACATTAACCATTAAAGACAAATGCAAAATCAAAATTAAATAAGACAAAACGTGTAACATGAGTAAATTGAGCTATTTACGCTATATAAAAAAAGAGTTTTAAGCATAAAAGATATATACCATAAAATATATATATACCCCACCACCCCAGAAAACCCAGCAAAATACAACTTCGTACACAAATGCATGCACAAAAACAATGAGTCAAAACCGAAACAATACCAGTACAACGTTTTGAGATTAGAATTAGAATAGTAAGCTATATCATGAAGGTCGATATATTTTTTTTTACTGTGATGAAGCAATATATATTTATTTGACAAGCGTATGATTTTTAAAAAAAACTCAACGTGATACATTACATTATGCTCCTTGTCCTCTTCTACATATTTGTTCGTACAATATGTTCAAATATTTGATCAAACCATAAATAAGGGGTTCTGCAGAATCGAGGCTGGTTCACACAGAGATCAGCCGGAATTGGCGAGATATGAACTGAAATGACCATCTATAATAAAACTATAAACCGCTCTTATATTCGGCTCAACGTCGGCAAAATACCAGAGTATTCCCGACTTACACACCAAAACCTGCGGACCAAAGATCAGATCCCCTTATCATCCACCATAGGAAGTTCTCCGGCTAGCCGGAGTAGCCGGAACACCCGACTAGCTGAACATTTGTTCCGGCTGCTCCGGCTGTCTGCCTAACTTCACAAAAAATGGTTAATCTGTGAACTGAAATAGCAATAGATACAATCATAATATTATATCAAAATTCTCTAAATATTTAGTTATCGTATAATTGCTTTATTTACAATTTAGCAATATTCTATCAAAAGATAAATACATTTTTGTAAATTTGAGTATAGACCAAAAATAGCTTTATTTTTCTGTAATCTTTGGGCCTGCAATCACGTTGTCAATATATTTGCATTCTTTATCCCCACTTCGCAATGCTTTTAAAGACATGTACGAGCTTTATTTGGAAAACACATGCAAAATAGTACTATTTTGACATAATTGACTTCTTCATTCAGACAGTTACGAACAAAAACACGACAAAAGGGTGAAATATTCATAATTTCGACGCTAACCAAGGCACTGATTTTGTTTTGATGAATTGCGTCTAGGCGAGCAAATATAAAGTTAACTTTTCTATAAATAAAGCACACACGCTTTCTATGAATTGCTTTGTTATTGAAATTGAAAGTGTCTACCGAGTTTAAAGATCCTGAACATGCGATATTTACATAACAACAACATTTAACAGCATAATATAACGTATAGTTACAAGTCATCGTAAAATCCATTTAGAGATTGAAAAAAACATCTTCTGATATTTGAAAAAATGTGATAGTGATATAGCACAAGTTATTAACATTTTAAACATGATAAGTGTAATAATGCAATACTAAGTATTGACCTTTTTTTTACTCACAATTAAGATGCAGCTCAATGTATACACATGCGAACCACGAGAATAAACACATATTCTTCATAGATAGGACTACATATTTTTATCAACGCACATCATAAAACAATTGCCACACGCAATATTTACACTAATAAAAAACTCATTTGGCTACGTCATTGAAGAGTGCGATGCCCAGTGCAACAAACTGATAAAACCTGTGTTCAATCATGTATATTTCCTCAGTTGTGTGTGCGAATTTCACACACAAAACTAATGTCCTAAAAAAACGTTTCCTTTTTACTTACACAATTGAAAAAAAACAACAAAAAACAACCACACACGTTCAATTAGGATTACACGCATTTACAAAGAACCACAGCTTCATTTGCATATATTTATTATGAATAATCTCTAAAAAGAATCGGTAAACAGTGGACTTCCATTACCAATCATTACCAACTTATACACTTAATTTCTGGTGGTCTATTGAATACAAAATAATGAACCATCGGTCATATTTAAACTAACTCATTTTACTCAACAGTAATATGTATTTTAAGCAGTTATTTTAAACTGGAACAGTGCTTCATTTAAACTGTCTTCTGAAATGTTGTATGAAAATACGATCGTAAAATAAAATGTTCTTAGACAAAATAGATTAAGCGTGATTTTGAAATAAAAAACATGTCAGGACATTTTATCACATTAATTTAATTTGATAAAATAAGTGGCTGATCTTTTTACACTTGTTCTCAAACAAATGTTACAAATTATCACTTGTACTTCTGAAATACATTTATACTTTTTCGTCCATTTGTCTCAAGAAACTATTGCCAAGTGGCCCTTGTTCCTTTGTAATAGAATTGATAGATCAGTTTCTTAACGTTTTGTGAACGAGTTCATCAATACATCTCGGCGCTTTTTGAAATATATGTCCATTCGCCGTGATATATTTCAAATTTGCAAGTCCAGCTCGCTTCAAAACAAATTAAAAATGTGTTACCTCTGTTTAGTAAATTCCTTAACATTATTATATTTTTCTAATAAGGCTGAACAACAAGTGCATTTCAATTATTAAAACATCTTATAAATAACAAACAGCATGAGCATGTGCTTAATGTAATAGTGACATCCATTTATTTATTTTATACAATAATTATCCGTTCAAAAAACACACTAAGAAAATCCCAAACACCCACATTATTATACCACCTACTACTCTAAACACCACAAAGACTCAAAATCGAACAAATGGAAATTTAAAGTGCATATCAACATAGAAGCGTAACTTAACTTTGGATTCCTAAAGATACATCACCACTTAGAAAAGTCAGAGATAAAGCAATGAATTAGATTTAGTATATATCGATAGCTTTTAGAGAGTGCTACTTGATAAGTTGCCCCGTATTTTAATTCAGTGTTGTTATCATTTCTTGACTTTCGCAGGTCTTATACTTTGTGCGAGACGAGTACAATGTATTAAAGAAAGAAACAATTCCAAGTCGATTTTATAATTGTGCGATAAACAGCTACTCGTTATTTTGCGCCTTTGCTTTCGATGGATCTCTCTATTCTAGAATTTCAAACATACGTAGATAGATACCATGAAAATGTTTTACCTTCTAATTTATAGACTTATTGTCAATTATGTCGTACGTCAAATCATTTTGCATTAATCTTTATACGAAAGGACATTTCACATTTTTATTGCTATACTTAACCATTAAATAAATTTTCTGTTAATATGTTTTATTCAATTTGCTTCCATGATGACATATAATCTGTGGGTGACATTTAAGTCTTTACCATCTTTTTCTGATGATTTATGAAATATGGGCTTACTATGGTGGCATATTTCTGCCACCAGATAACCTGATACCTAACTAGCTAATTAAGAGGTTAACTAGTTACGTAACTAGTTAACCTGATAACTAACTAGTTAATTAAGAGGTTAACTAGTTACGTAACTAGTTAACCTGATACCTAACTAGTTAATTAAGAGGTTAACTAGTTACGTAACTAGTTAACCTGATAACTAACTAGTTAGGTATCAGGTTAACTAGTTACGTAACTAGTTAACCTGATACCTAACTAGTTAATTAAGAGGTTAACTAGTTACGTAACTAGTTAACCTCTTAATTAACTAGTTAGTTATATGGTTATCTGGTGGCAGAAATATGCCACCATAGCTTACGTCTAAAAAGAGTGTTATTTGGAAAGAGCACGCGTTGATTAACATAAGCAAGATATTTCTTAACAAATGATTAGTCCTTGATATCAGGTGCATTATACATCTAACTTGTACACACATTTGTAATTACTTTTATTGGACACTTGAACAAAACATCTTATTTTCGCTTTACTATTTAATGCATATTGTTCCATTGAATGTCTTTTACGAGATTGCTATTCAACTGTCACAAGTGCACAAAAATGTAAGACATCTTGTGGACAATGAACATGTTCCTTAAGAAAAGTTATATTGCAATTGTTAAACAAACGGCTTTCATATTTTTACAAACAAATTTTCTGAAACCTTTTAGATGAGTATCGATTATGATCAAAGTATTGGAAGTTCTGATCCAAGTTAATTCTTTTTTTTCAAAATAAGCAACATAATATATTAACAATGTGGGGCTTTTGTGGTCATTCAAAAACATTTCTCAATTCTGTAATTTGGCCGACACCTTGGTCATGCTACCCTATTGTATTGACCGAGTGAAACAGCTGCTGCGGATAATTTGTTTCCTGGCTAGACAATAACCTTGTACTCTTTAATTGAATTTAATCGTATGTAAAGTTAAATTTATGAAATGCCACGAAAAGTAATTTAATCGAAATATATTTAAATGCGTATAGATATCGCTGTTCCTGCGCATATGCAAAAGGTCAAAACAGCAACATGACAACATAGGAAATTCATGTATCGCTGTTAATGACGTAAAATATTACTTGTTAATCAGTTCTAGATGTAAGCCCTTTAATAAGTCTTTATAAAAACAATCTTAACTATGTAAGTGATGTTTCAACATTGTAAAATATGCTTTAATTACCGTTTTCATCATCGATGTCAACCTTTGAAATACTTAAAGCTTCAGCATTACATACATGGTTACTTTGTTCATGTCGTTACTTTACTTTATTCAGATTATAATTCACATGTCCTTCAAAGAAATAATCATAACAGACTGAAAAACAATGTAGTGTCTTCAATGCATTTATTAATTCATTCAAAGAGCTTCTCGTATCATAACACAAACTTAACCAGAAGTGTGCACAGACGCTGACAACCACGCCTTGGCGAGAAGAATAGCTTCCTTATCATAATGAATATAAACATCCAGCTAAAATGGCTAAGGGTGTATAAATTAAACCGAAAGTTTCCGCATTATTTATTGCATTTTTCTGACACTGTAGTTGCCATAATTGATTTATCACAAGAACGCTTTTCCTATTTGTACTTTATCACTTAGAAAAAATAATTGAACGATTAACCAAAAGACCATGCAATAAATTTTGTTGACTAGACACATTAATATTGGTTTGTTCGATAATTGTTCATGTTGTTGCACAAACCAATTGTTTGATACATAGCTTTCTGCTCTGTCACGCGAAAACGTTATCAAATCATAAAACATTATATATTAATTTAAAATGTATCTCTGAAAATGCGAACGTAAAATTAAGATGATATGGAATAATGTAATATAGAAATAAACATCTATACAACGTGAATAATTTATTGCTATATCTAGTTAATAAATAATTGTCTTTGCCGTGTTTCTTTTTTGCTGACAATAATGTTTTATGTTTAAAAATGCCTTTATATAATGGATAAGTATTAGCATTACAGATAGTAAAAGGTTAACCCCAAAGACGGCGAATAAAATCTAATTCCTCTGTAAAAAACGTATTAGGGTAGTACCAATGTACTCTTCTACTGTTTAGTTCATCAAATACTGATATAATGTTTTAGCAACAATCTAATCACATTAATATTATATCATTGTCGATGTATCAATTAAAATGAATTTTCTAGTATAATAATTGTTTATCAATACTTTAATTCATTGGATTGTTTTCTTGATTAAACATGCCTATTTTTCACTTCTGTATAAAAGCAAATAACAAATAAAAGCAAATTGTGTGAAAATTCATTTAAACATCAAAGCAGTTACAATAAAAATGGTTTGTTTAAACATAATGCTATCGTAAAGTACACAGAATCAAATCAAGTGCGATTTTTTTGGAAGTGATTAAAATATGTTTTGATCATGACAAAACGGCTTGCCCTGACAGGCTTTGATCCACCAGCAGTATTTAGATTAACGATCTGACGCGTTAACCACTAAGTTAATTTAGAAAATGCTTAAATGGTGTTTTCTTTTTGAAAACATGAACAATGCTTCAGCAGCATACTTTGGTACCAAAAAAGTATTGTAGTTTACATAGGTCTCTCAACTGACATATCAAAAGCAAAAACACAATATAGAGAATGTGCTCATGCTCGAATACATATTAATAAATATTCTTTAAGATAGAGGTCTAGTAATGCAAATAATGTTGAGCAAATGCTAATAATTTATGTTAAAACGTATCATTTCAAAGAGCAGGTGCCGCTAGCATGATACATTACAATTGGATATAATAACAGGTCACATTACATTTGCTTTGAAATATCTAATACGACGTCTTTATTTTAATTTACTATTTACCATTTTGATTGCATAACCTCCTTGCACGATTACATAACTTTAAATGCTTATTTATGATTATTTACGTTTGGATTTATGGATCAAGGTTTTAGTTTTAAATTTCATTAAAACGTACGATTGAGCTGGTGTGATTTTCTGACTTATTTTTCTATCAATAAAAATATTCTTTTGAAGATTTTTTTATTTACTTTTTAATAACATGTCTACGTTTATGTTTGAAAATGACCAATTAAAGATACCTGTATAAAAACTGTCATTATTTACATCAATGCACAGAATAAATTAAAATAGTATAAATAGCCGTTTGATAGTATACCTTATTTAAAGGGCCTGAAAAATTAGTGTAAAAAACGCTTTTATCCATTACGATTTTAACTCCTGTATCCATTCCTAAAGTGATTATATTTTACTTTAATGACAAAACCATAACAATAGATCATTTATAACTCATCAATTAAACAAAAAAAACTTCAAAGTAAAAGAATAAATAACAAAATCGAGGAAACACAAAAGACAAAAAACAATGAAACACAAAAACAATATTAACTAATGAAATAGAACGACTTCAGCAGGAGCACTCATTAACAAAGAACAGCATATTAATTGATTTCCGAGGGATCACTTTGTTTCCAGATTTTTTGTAATAGCTGCACACCATTTAAGTTATCAAAAGGAGGCAGGTGGATAATGGCATTGTCAAATTAAAACGTCAAACCTTATTGTAGACTTATAATTCACGAGACATAATAGTCCCCATTATAATATTATCAAACATTACAAGCTTCGATTTCTAAACATAAAATACTTTTTTTGAGAATGCACTAACAAAGGGTATGGTTTATTTGTCAAAGTGAAAAGCAACAAAATGTTGTCAAGCTACTATAAAATTTGCAGCAGATTTGAATATAATGGATTATGTGTGAGATAATATAATTACGACAAATTATATTAACGAAAATAAGAAAGCTTCTGTAATAAAGACATCCAAACGCCTACATTCATTGTTTCAGCATTTGTCATTTTTTTTAAATGATTATGATTATTTATTAATTACCTTCTTTGGTTCATTTTAAAAGTGTGAATAAATTCGTTTTAGTCTTTCTTATATAGGTTTCATTATTTTATGTTTCCAGCTTTGGTCTACGGCTGACATTTTACTCTTATGAGTATATTTTTTTTCCAAATGATTTCTTAAATATGACCCAGGATTTATGAAGATTATGAAAAATAAAAGGGCAAGCTTTAATTAACGTAAGAAAGACATTAGCTTACAGATGACATACTGGTATCAGGTGTAGTAAACACTGAAGAAATTGTTCGCATTTTGAAATAAAAAGTTTTAATATATTAGGAATAAAAAAATGCTACTTAATGAAAGTTTAAATTGCAATATTCCTTTGTATCTGATAATAGCAACTACCAATATAGGAGGAAACCCGATTAACTTTGCGTTTGTCTGATAGCGTTATATTATGAAACACGAAAACTGCTTTTTAAAATGGTTGTTATGATCATCGTAGAAATGATAATAATAATTTTGTGAAATATCTCGATATTGTAACAATTTAAACACGAGAAGAATAAATATTTATTTGCTTTCCATGAGCATGTCCATTTACAGTGAAATCATATTTTGACATTATTACTGTAAAAGTATCAGAATACAATGTCACTGTGAGTGTTATGACTAAAACATACATGTTCTTACACTACATCTAACAAATGGGTGTACTATATTTTGCATATATTAAAGTTATTATATTTTTTTTGGCTATAAAGTATACAAACACTTATTTCTGAACTATTTACTGCATTAAGCTTTCGTTTAGTTTACACATACATAT
This sequence comes from Ruditapes philippinarum, assembly GCF_026571515.1. Taxonomy (NCBI): domain Eukaryota; kingdom Metazoa; phylum Mollusca; class Bivalvia; order Venerida; family Veneridae; genus Ruditapes; species Ruditapes philippinarum. The sequence continues at coordinate 188,790 of NW_026854879.1, forward strand.
ATTGGCATCGTCTGTCAGTACTTACATTATCACTGAGAATTCAAGATGGTGTCAATGATAAGCTGATATTAGCGTGTCGTTGGAAAAAGCGAAATAATTCGATATGTGAAGCAATGCTGTTTTATTAATTAATAGCAGGTACATTAACAAGAGCTGTCACAGGAGACAGCGAAACTCGACTAATTAAATACTGGTCTCAATAAGGAAGACTAAAGTATGAAAGAAATTTCAATTATGATATATATTTCTTCTTATGACAAGAAGTTATAGCTTTAAACGTAAATTCCATGTTCAAAGGAGAATAATTCTGGAAATAGTCACACTAGAGTTATGGACCTTGTCACACAACATGTGTATAATGATAAGAAATATATATATTTGAAGTTTGAAGTAGATACCTTAAAAAATAAGGAAGTTATAATACTTCTTTAAGAATATTCTTAGTTCAAAGGGAGATAAATCTGAAAATATTGCTTCAAGAGTTATGAACCTTTTCACATAAGATCTGGTTGATGATAAGGAATATGCATTTGAAGTTTAAGGTACATACTTTTAAAACTAAAGAAGTTATAGTAAAAAATAATATTTTCAAGTAAAATATCTACTTAGTATTTAAATGGGGAAATAATTATTACAATATTGGTGCTAGTGTTATGAACCTTGTCACATACGATGTGGTTACTGATAAGAAACATATACTTGTGGTTACTGATAAGAAACATATAACCAGAAAATCTTAAAATTAATACTGATATGATAGTTAAGAATATTTTCAAAAACATAATGAAAGTTGACCCGCCTTTAAATGTACAAGATATTGAACGCTTTCACACAATTGGCCCTGTAAAAGATAGTTATTCACAAATTCTTTGCAAATATAGGGCATGGAAAAGTAAGCTTCAAGTGAACATGAACAAGTCCATCATTAAAAAAACATAATGGAACCAAAGTCAATGTTTTCATCATTGAGGATCTAACAAGAAAGAGGAAGTCCTCATTCAGCAGCTTGAATTTGCTTGGAAACGCTGTAAAATCGATTGTTTTTGGACCCGTGCCGGAGGAATTCCTTACAAATCTTCGCCTACAAGCAAATTGAAATCCAAGAGAGACGTGAATGACATTGATCACTTATTATCTGATCATTGATGATCTCTGACAATATAATGATCAGTGAAAATGAACTTTAACCACATTTCGCTTTTTAGTGAATACATTAGGAAATTATGTATAAATTTATGTTTGTATATTGTATCTTATTTTTCAAGATGCACTCATATTGGAATTAATATATCATTCCGTGAATAATGATTTATTAAGTATACACATTGACCTTGACCTTTCATGTTTACATATATTTACATGTATGTATTACATTTAAAAGTCTTACCTGGTTGAATATACTATTGTTACAATCCTCTGTAAATCCAGTATTCTATGTAAAAAAATCTTCTTTCTTATTAAATAACTGTTTTTTTTACAACACTAAAATCCCGTTTGTAAATTCCTATGAAATTACTTTTTTACAAGCATCTTTATAACACTTGTGACCAGATAACAATTAATATCAATCCATACACGAAATTCTAGAGTGTAAATGTTTTCTTTTCTTTAAAGGAAGATACTCATCATTAAAAGTGTATTGTAATCTCAAAACAAAGCAAAACGTGTTGCATCTTACAAAAAATGTAATCCTGATCAATCTTTTTAAAATATTTGGCAAATATATTTTAACGAAGTAAATCTTTCAACAGAAAATGGAGTTTAACCAGTTTATTGTCACAGTTTTTACACAACTTTGCCTGATGCAATGCATTTTCCTAATGTATTTAATCTGTATTGTGTAACAACAAAATTATTGTAATTTCTCATCCATAATTGCATGTACAGTGAAAAAAAATTGTATAAATATTGTAGTTATGCTTTGTAAATATGTTATGTATGTTGGTTTTTTTTATTCATTTACTTTTTTTACTCAAAGGCTATCAAATATATGTAGGTCGCACACCTTAAGAAATGTTTAGGGCACGTTTTGTCCGTTTTTTATGTAACATAATCAATGGTCATATAACAGTAACTTTGTGTTATTACACAGGAAAGCATGCTTTATCTCAGTTAGTATGAGTCTTATAATACTGACATCGCTATGGAAGTCATAATAGCCACATTTTCACTTGTACACATTTCTTACATGTAATATTTAGCTCACTTGAGCTAGCTAAGGGTGAGCTATATGGATCGTTCAATGTCCGTTGTCCGTCGTCTGTCGTTCGTCGTCCGTCCACACTTGTTCGTTAACACTCTAGCGGTCACATTTGTGCCTCAATCATCAACAAACCTAGTCAGGATGCTTGTCTAGGACTGGTGATAGCTCGGATGAGTTCGAACATGGGTCATCTCGAATGAAAAACTAGGTCACAGTAGCTAAAAATAGAAAAACCTTGTTAACACTCTAGCGGTCACATTTTTGGCTTAGTCATCATCAAACTTTTTTAGGATGCCTGTCTAGGAGATTGCTTAGATGAGTTCGAACATGGATCATCTCGAATGAAAAACTAGGCTACCGAAGTTAAAAATAGAAAAACCTTGTTAACACTCTAGCGGTTACATTTTTTATTTAATCATCATCAAACTTGGTCAGGATGCTTGTCTAGTTGATAGCTCGGATGAGTTCGAACATGGATCATCTCGGATGAAAAACTAGGTCAAAGGAGCTAAAAAAATAGAAAAATCTTGTTAACACTCTAGTGGCTTCTGTTTTGATCCAAATATACTGTTAATTGGTCTGAAAGTTTGTTTTGATGTTTTCTGATTCAAGTTTGAATATGGGTCACCTGGGGTCAAAAACTAGGTCACACTGCCCAAATATGGAAAAAAACCTTGTTAACATTTTAGTGGTCACATTTGTGACTAAATTATCATCAAACTTGGTCAGGATGCTTGTCTAGGTCATTGCTCAGATGAGTTCGAACATGGGTCATCTCGGATGAAAAACTAGGTCACCGAAGCTAAAAATAGAAAAATCTTTTTTGGAAGCCAACTACGTTAACCACTCAGACACAAATATTTTACTTAACATCATAAGGTTTTTCTATATTTATGGCGCATCGACAGTACAGGAGCACGCATCGTGATCTTTTATTTTAAAAACATATTTCTTTAAAACATTATTTGCCAAACATAATCAATTTCGAGTGCTTTATAAAATGATATAATTTCATTTGCTTGACAAAGATTGATTGGTTAGGATGAACATACAACATTCAAAAAATACCTGTTCGTGTAAAACATATGTAATATATTGTGAGTGAATAATGATTGGCTTTATAATAAAATCGTTTCAAAAAAATATGCTTTGATATTCGTCCTTAATCTTTCTTAACATTGTTTTAATAGAAACTCACAAGAACATGATCAAGAAGCGATTTATAATGAATATCTACTTGAAGATGAATGTCTTGCAATGCAAATATTTTGCAGCAAATGGATATCTTCCTTCTTAAATTCCCTCTATTTTTTTTTACTGGAAACCAAGTAGAACATTATTAAAAAGCGTTTTATAATCAATAGCTACTTGAAAGTAAACGTCTTGCAATGCAAATATTTTGAAGCAAATGGAAATAAATCTTTTTGAAACAGGTAATTAAATAGATATGTACCATTAAAGAGATGCATTACAATTTGATATAATCACAGGTCTCACAACACTTGCCCCAAAACATCTGATTCAACATGCCTAATTTCATTTATAACATTTTTTTCACTATAATATTAATATATTTTTTGTAATTTAACTGTCAACTTTATTTTTGTTGTTTAAAATTTACAAGAAACCAATTTGATAAAAAAATTCACGGCTTCACTGTGATTTCATTTAGAGTATACATGCGAAAAGCATATTGTTAATTATATTGCCAATGGTTAAATTACATTAAAATTCTTGAACAATCAGGAACAATAATTCTTTTGGTAGAAAAGGATAACATGTTTATCATTGAAATCAGTATCAAACCTCGATAAACGTGTCAAAGTAAAACAGTGTACTGTTTTATTTTCTGTGGTAATTAAAGTTTGTTTTCTGAAGCAATTATTCTATGTTGCCAAGCGATATTAAGTGTTTAATTACAACAGGCAAATATAAAATTAAATAAACCATCTTATGTAAACTGCATGCAATTTAAGCACGCCGTTCTAAATCTAGACACTCGGGAAAAGTAATTGCATATACTGTCTAGGTTTATTTTAATAAAACATTTGATTAAGCAATCTTGCCGTTTCATTGAGATAACTATATACGAGTATGGATCAAGGCAAACAAAAGCATTTGCAAAGGAATGAAACATTTTGTAGGGCAAAAAATAAGAATAAAAAGAAACAAACTAAAATACTGGCAAAGAAGCATACTTATTTATTAACGACTTTTTAACACTGACAATACTTGAACAAAACAATACTTGCAGTGTACACGCAAACTCGTCATAATGAACAAGCATGTTATTCAATTTACTTCTACGTTACAGGCACAATTTGCCTTCGAAATCTATATTTTATTAATTGTCAGGAAATGTCAAACATGTGATTGATAATGTTTTAAAACGGATTACGAGCATGTACGGTATTTTACAACTGAAGAAAGTATCACAAAACGTGAAGTAATGTGCCATAAAGGTAGCAAAATGTAAACAAATTATAGTATTGTGACTTACAATACACTACATACAAAAGTTCACTGTATATAAATACCAAATGACAAGAAAGAAAAAAGTAAAACATCAAAGTAGCACATTAGTAATCTTTTGGAAACTGTAACACAATACAAAAATATTTTGATAAATAAAACTAATTAAATTTTTGAGGCCGAATTAACCTTTACATAACATGTTCCATTTCCGCGTCGAAAAACAACAACAGCAGCAACAAAAATCCCAACAAAAACATTTTTCTCTAATATGCTGCTGTCTTTTTATTAGTTTGAATTTAAATTTCAATTAATGATATTTTAGATGTTTTCTTCAAATGCCTCCACATTTTGTGTTTTCAATTTTCTTGTTTTTCTTTTAGATATGTCTGTTCCAATTAGATGAAAGATAAATAATGGTTGTTAGTTCATGTTACAATTTATAAAGGTTGCTTCTTCATCCGTAAACACATGGAAACGTTTGAAAGGTGACAGTGTGGCTGCGGCAAGACGACAACGATATTGAGTTTGACGGAACATTTAGGAACATTTAGGAACATTAAGGAATAATCAACCAGTATATGAGAATAAAATATATACAATTTCAAAACTTTCTCAGCTGGTTCATCTCAGTTCCAGTACTTCTCTTGGGCTGCTATATACAGTCAAAACTCTGAGGAAAAGATCAATGATTTACCAGATCAATGAGTAACAGCAAATTGCGAAAGAGTCTTGAAAAATTCCAAGTGCAAGACTGCTCTTTAAAACGTAAACCTGTCTTCATAAGTGACAGTAAAGGACGGTACTTGAAAGCTGTTACGGGCAACAGTACAGTTAGTAAAATTGAATGGTTCTGTAGGAGTGGTGCGACCTCGGTTGACACATACAGTTGGCTTCATACGCACCTCAAGGACTTGGTTACCAAGCACAAAGAAATAAGTCTGTACGTTTGGATTGGTACCTGTGACTTCACATCAAAAGAGAAAAGGTACATTTCTTTGCAAAAATCTGACAGATTAGAACTCTTTAAATCTCAGCTGTTGAAAATCAAAGACTTATGTTCAAGTTGTAAAGTCAAACTTACTTTTCTACACATACCTTACTATTCGATCCAGTTACGGAACAAATTTAAAGGCCATCCAAATCCTGAACACTTCAAATCTGATGGTGAAAAGCTAAATAAATACATAGACGAGGCAAACAAGTTCATTGATGATCTGAATACTGATGTTGGTTCACATTCACCAAGGTTAAACCAGGACTTGGTACGTAGTAGAAAGAAGAAAGGTGTCAAGGCTCGTTACTCCATCAACTTCAGCTTGTTTAAAGATGGAATTCATCCAGGATATACATTGTCGCAGACTTGGCTTGCTAATATCTGCAAGACGATAATTACTGACTGTGCATAAACATTTGCGTAGGCCGAGATTGCTCTGCCACGCACTCCTATTTGAACATTTGCTATTTGCGTAGGTCGGGATTGCCCTGCCACGTAAAAGATAAACAATAGCAAAGAACTGTTGGTGTGTCAAATATCTCGTTTGGTTTTTGTCGTTAGCATATGTTGATTGTAAGGCTATTTAAAGCATATATAAGTGTAATTCAATTTTATCCACAAATTGTAACATTTAAAATTTTTATTCTTTTAATTGAAAGCTAAAGGTGAATTTTATTTTGTTTTTCTACATTCACTTTTAATAGTGTTGATATCTAACATAAACTTAAAGGTCATTATATTGTATTATTTAGTTTTAAGGTTTAACTTTCATAATAACGGAACAAGTTTGCATATCAAGTTTTAAGTTGTTTAAAAGGTCATTTCTCTAAATAATTATTGTCTAGTCTTCTTTTACAAGTATTTCTTCAGAATGTCAGAGCAAGAAGGTAAAAACTCAGACATTTCTCTACCTCAAGGTAACAGTGACACTGGAGAAGAGTTAGAAAGTGAACTTCGCACTCGGAAGCTAACAAGCAAAGGTCGTGAGTATCAAATTGATCTTAAAGAAAAGGGTTTTAGGTCTTGTCTGTCTGCCTGGCGGGCACACACAAATAAGTTGCATGTACTTTTGTCTGATTCTGACAACATGCAAGCATTGAGAACTCATAGAGACATTCTTCAAGCCTCTTTTGATGAATTGTCTAGTGTATTTCTTGAATTGCAAGATTTAAAGGAAGATGTTTCTGAAGAAATATCAAAGTTTGAAACCACTGAGATAAATCATCAGCAACTTATGCAGTCTATTGCAGAGCGTATAAGGGAAATTGAGAATCAGCAACTTGAAGGTAGGTCGAATAGATCTTCTCGTAGTAATAGGTCTCATTTATCTAGGAGATCCAATGTTTCTCATGTGTCTGATACAGTTATTCGTAAGGCTAAATTGAAAGCTGAACTTAGGTACATAGATGCTGAATTAAGGTGTAAGGCAGAACTTGAAAAAATTAAAATTGATAAAAGGAAAGAAGTTGCTACTGCAGAATTAGATGCGTTAGAAGAAATAGATTGTAATTCAGACAAAAATGATTCTTGGTTGAATGATTTAGCACCCGAAGTAGTAAAAAAAGAATATGTAAATGATTTTGTTGAGAGACATAGCTCTACTATTTTAGAGAGCAAAACTTCAGCGGTTAATCCTGTTGTCACTGCTATGCCATCTTTCACAGTGCCAAATAATACTTCTAGTCACCAACTTACTGGTACAGATAGTCTTACTCAAACATATCTAAACCCTTCAGTTACCCCTTTTGTCCCTAATTTGAATGTAGTATCAAACCCTTCTGTTGGTATTCAAACCAGTACACCTGCCACTATAAATAATGACCCTGACCACTCAAATGAGAAAGAAATTGCAAACTTAGCAAAGGTGCTTGCTGACCAGGTAAGTCTTAGTAGACTACCACCACCTGAACCTACCATTTTTTATGGTGATCCTATCCAGTTTCCTGCATGGAAAGCAGCATTTAATACATTGATAGATAAAATAAATCTTCCAGATGGTGAAAAAATTCATTACTTAAAGAAATATCTAGGAGGCCCAGTAAGACAAGTAGTAGAAAACTATTTTCTGTTATCTACTGAAGATGCTTATGACGATGCTAGGAAATTGCTCAATGAGAGATATGGTGATCCCTTTGTAATTGCTTCTGCGTTCCGTGATAAACTCGAATCTTGGCCAAAAATTATGCCTAAAGATGCCTCTGGGCTGCTTAAATTTTCAGATTTCATGAAACAGTGCCTCACAGCAATGAACAGTGTTCCAAGTCTTAGTGTGTTGAATGATTGCCGTGAAAATCGAAAACTGTTGTCCAAGCTTCCAGATTGGTTGATTGGTAGATGGAATAGAATTGCTGCCACATCTCAGGAAGAACACAAGGTATTCCCATCCTTTAAAGAATTTGTTAATTTTGTTTCAAAAGAAGCAAGGATAGCTTCTGATCCTGTGACATCTGTCTTTTCTGTGAAGGGTAATCTCAGTTCACCCTGTGACAGGGGTATGAAACTTTCATCTAAAGAGAACAAGTCTCAAGGTCGTTCATATCTGTCACACACACAAGATACAAATCGTAGTTCAAGTTCATTTCCAAACATTTCTTGTCCGTTATGTCAAGGGCCACACAATATTGATGTCTGTGCTTCATTTCTTAAGAAATCTGTTGTAGACAGAAAAACTTTTATAAAGGAGAAAAGGCTTTGTTTTGGCTGTTTGCGAAGTGGTCATGTATCAAAAATGTGTAGAAAGCGAAAAACTTGTAACGTCTGTTCGAAAAGTCACCCCACTTCATTACATGGTGATGTAAAACGGAAAGATTCCCAAAGGGAAAGTGCGTCAGAATCTGCCAAGTCTTCTGACAAAGTTGACACAGATAAGAGTGCACCTAAACCAATAAGTTATTCTGGTGCTGCATTTTTGAGTAATGTCTGTCAGTCTAGTAAATGCTCTATGATTCTTCCTGTTTCATATCTCATTTTTGGGATAATCCTAAAAAGGGAATTGCTTTTTTAAAATCCCTTATTAGATACTCAGTCAAAACCCCCACATTTATTTTGGGGCCAGTACACGGAGGCGTTGGGTTTTTTTCCCGGTTTTGATTAAATTTGTTTTTGGCCCGCCCTTTACATGCGGGAAAAAAAAAACCCGTCAGTAGTAAAAGATTTTTAAGGGGCCTACGGGTAAGAGTTTTTGAAAAATCAATACGAACTTTCTGCCTATCCCCTTTACAAAAAGGGAAATTATCCCACCCAATCTTCCCCATACCCCAAAACAAAAAAGCTTTGAAAGGGTGTCTAATTTAGAAGCTTTTCGGGAAAAATTATTTCCCAATTAATGGGGGCGAATTGGTTTGTTAAAGGTTTTTAATTGTTCTAAAACCCCTTAGTTCCTAGAGAGGTTATAACACCAGATGGTAATGGTCCTTATGCTCAAAAGACTGATTTGGGATGGACTATAGTTGGAACTATAGATTCTGATTGTGTTGAAAATGATAGTATTGGGCTAAGTCATCATGTTCTCTGTCATGAAGTTCCTTCAGCTCTATCAGTGAGTGATAATCACAAAAACACGGTCATGTTTTCTCTGCGTACTAAAGTCAAGGAAGTTGTATCTAGTGATATTTTGCGTGTCCTTGAACATGATTTTTGTGATTTAGGAATAACTGGCGATAAGCTTTCTCAGGAAGATAAACTCTTCTTATCTAAGCTGTCTGAAAACATCTGCTTTCAAAATGGTCATTACGAAATGCCACTTCCTTTCAAGGGTAAGGATCCTGTACTTCCAAATAATAAATCTATGGCTTAAAAGGTTAAATTCTCTGCGGCATAGATTAGAAAGAAATACAACATTACGTGATCATTATTTCAACTTTATGAGAGATCTTATTAGCAATGGTTTTGCGGAAAGGGTCCCAGATTCAACTGATAATGCCAGTGCTTGTACATGGTTTATTCCACACCATGGGGTCTATCACCCTCAAAAACTGGATAAAATTCGTGTTGTATTTGATTGTAGTGCGGTATTTGAAGGTCACAGTCTTAACATGCATCTTCTCCAAGGTCCTGATTTAACTAATAAGCAAGTAGGAGTTCTTTGTAGGATTTAGAAAGGAGCCTATTGCGTTGATGTGTGATGTTGAGAAAATGTTTCATCAGTTCAAGGTTTGTGAGACTCATAGAGATTATCTTAGATTTTTTTTGGTGGGAAGATGAAAATCTTGAAAAGAATCCCTCAGAATTTAGAATGACGGTACATTTGTTTGGAGCAACATCATCCCCTGGTTGTGCGAACTTTGGAATGAAAAGAATGGCTTCTGATAATGAAGAACAGAAAGGCGGCTTCAATGAACGCAAACCCCATATGACCAGCAACAAGAACCAAAAAGGAGCCAGTTTGGTTTTGAAGTTGCAGAGTTCACCGTAGACGAGAAAACAACAAGGACAAAGCAAAAGTGTCACCAAAACAGTATGAAACAACATAGACATACATCTGAGGAACACGAGTGGGGCGCCGCCTTTGAAACGGTCAGCAGATAAAACTGCTGGGAGTTTAAACCGGTTAATGGTGCACCAAACCTCGGCTCTTAGCCCCACCATTTCCTATAAACGAGACAGTGTTAAATAAAATGAATCCCCGCCAAGTGGAAATTCTAACAGTTGTCATGGTATACAAAAAGTTAAATAAGTAAAACACTAAAATGATCAATGTAGAAACATATAAAAGTAAACCCAATGACCATGACAAAAGTACTCAATGTCCTAAAGGAAGACAGAGCAACAAGAAAATCACCTACAAGGGCCCTAAAGTCTGTGAGTTCTGTTGAACAAGCTGTTAATCTTGTTGAGAAGAGTATAGAATTGTGTAGTAAAGCTGGTCTTCGGCTTCATAAGTTTGTGTCTAATTCTAAAGATGTGATCAATGATCTTCCTCCCAGTCTTCGAGCAAAGAACCTGGAAAATGTAGATGTTATCGGGGATAACTTACCAATACATAGAACTTTAGGAGTCCTGTGGTGTTTGGATTCTGACACGTTTCCAATTTGATATGGTTCAAAACAAATCGCCCCCTTACGAGAAGAGGTATTTTGTCTATTGTTTAGTGCAATATATGATCCACTTTGGCATGATATCTCCAATTGTCTTAACAGGTAAACAGATTTTGCAGCACATGTGCTTGCAGATCAACTTGGTGTTGGGATGACCCCTTACCAGAAGGTTTGATTTAGTAAGTGGCCGTTAACTGGTATAGTGACTTGAGAAATCTTCCTTCTTTAAAGGTATCAAGATGTGTGAAACCTCCAAACTTTTCGGAATATTCAGGTTGCAGAAATGCATCATTTTTCTGATGCAAGTATTTGCGGATATGGCCAATGTTCTTATATTCTTCAGTGAACGGAAACGGTCAAGTGCCATTGTTCTTTATTAATGGGTAAATCCCGGGTGGTTCCTTTAAAGCCCATTACAATTCCTCGTCTTGAAATAGCAGCGGCTGTGTTGTCAGTAAAGATTTCCTTATTTCTTAAGCAAGAGCTTGATTATCCCAATTATTTCGGTTTTTTTCGAGGTCATTTGATAAGATTATGTTTATAGTTCAAGATTGAATACTACTTAAAATTCTGGAAACAAAGTGATCCCCTCAGAAGCATTAATCACAACAAACATTACAAGAAAATTGCAGACTCGGTTTGATTGAGTCTGTACACGAGGGATAATGAATAAGTGCAACATCCCTCACGCCCCCTAGGCACCGGCTTGAGGCAGTACTCAATTCTCAACACTTAATAGTGCTGGCAGTGATAGGGGACGTTTAAGATATTGCAGTTTCGGCTATCTTTCATGAACAGCTGCAATGAGATCGTCTCCAGATATTCTTCGTTCTTTTGATTCCTGTTTCTATTGCTTTCGAATGACCCGTGGTCAGGTCTGTTACAAAAAGTTATTTAAGAAATGAACTTAAAATGACTAGATTTTTCGGACTGCTAAATTGTGATTTTTCTCAATATGTAATTAATTTCTTGTAAATCATTACGTCTTACTGATTCCAATACAATACAGTAAACTCTGCATATAACGAACTCATTGGGACATTCAAAATATGTTCCTTATATCCGGAGTTCCTTTTAAGCATAAAGCAAATTAGTTCCTTGTATCAGGAGTTTTTATAGCGAACAGATTTACATATAACGAACTGACTGTTTACCATTGTCGCCATTTTGAACAAGCATTTGATTAAGAAAAAATTAGTCATCTATTTCTTTTTAGATTACAAAAACCCGAAAGCCTACTTTTTGGAATTTAATAAATTCTTTGCTATTCAGTTTCAGTTTTACCTTGTTTTTCAATTTGCTCAAAAATAT